>NC_069501.1:1239094583-1239339583 GCF_027579735.1 Bombina bombina
GCCGACTGCATTATGAAGTTGCCAGGTGGGAGCAGTGTAATTAAATTGCATAATTTAATATAAATGTATTTAATGTTAATTGAAATGTAATATCAGATAACTTAGAGGGACAGTCTACTCCAAAATCTGTATTGTTTAAAAAGATAGAGAATCCCGTTATTACCCATTCCCCAGTGTTAGATAACCAACACAGTTATATTAAAACACTTTTACCTCTGTGATTGTATCTAAGCCTCAGCAGACTGCCCCCTTATCTCAGTTCTTTTGACAGACCTGAATTTTAGATCATCAGTGCTGACTCATCAATAATTCTACAGGTGTGAGCACAATGATATCTATATGGCACACATGAACTAGCGCAGTATAGATGTGAACAACTGTCAAAATGCACTGAGATAAGAGGCAGCCTTCAGGGGCTTAGAAATTAGCATATGAGCATACCAAGGTTAAGCTTTCAACAAAGAACACCAAAAGAACAAAGCAACTTTGATGATAAAAGTTGTTTAAAGTTGCATGCCCTATTTGAATCATGAAAGTTTTATTTTGACTTTACTGTCCCTTTAAAATTAGCATAAATGTTATCTGGCTGATCAGTAAAATCAGCTGGGTGCTGTGCCCATTAAATAGGACCTGGGGGAAAACAGTGTTTAAAGGGACATGAAACCCAAATTTTTTCTTTCATGATTTAGAAAGAGCATGCAATTTTAAACAACTTTCTAATTTACTTCTATTATCTAATTTGCTTCATTCTCTTGATATACTTTGCTGGAAAGCATATCTAGCTGTAGCTGCTGATTGGTTGCTGCACATAGATGCCTCGTGTGATTGGCTTACCCATGTGCATTGCTATTTCTTCAACAATGGATATCTAAAGAATGAAGCGAATTAGATAATATAAGTAAATTGGAATGTTGTTTAAAATTGTATTCTCTACTTGAATGTTTGGGTTGAGTGTCCCTTTAAAGAATGTTCTGTCAAAATGTTACTACAATGTACAGTGTAAATGTATAGTATCAGTATTGCACAGCCTGGCATATTTACTGCTGTAAAAATGTGTTATATTATATTATAAATAAAAATACGTCATAAAAGTCTATGCATCCCCACAGGTAAGTTTTTACCTATCTGGCAAGCAGCCTGATTTTAAATTCTGTTTTAACTAGTAGGGTAGTGGTCAGCCTATCAGATGCTCAAGCCATAAGAGGGGGTGATCAGCCAAGTAAGGTAAACACACAGCGGAGATGGTGCAAACATATATACTTCAATTCCCCCGATATCCTATGTTGAAAAGCAGGTAGGTAGGTTTAGGAGCATGCATGAGTTTTGAGCACTAAATGGCAAAAATGCTTTTAACATTATACATTTGCAAGAGCATTGCAACAGTGTCTACTGCCATACAGGGCTCCAGACATGCACACGTTACATACTTAGGTATCCTCTTAAAAAAAGAATACCATGAGAACAAAGCAAAGTTGATCATAGAAGAAACTTGGAAACTTTTTTTTAAAACAGTATGAATGATTAAAGATTTTATTATTTATTATGTTCCTTTAACAATTTGTAAATGTTTCAAGCAAACAAACCAAATTAGTGCAATGCAGGACAGTAAAGTCAAACTTTTGTGCTTCAGATAGAGGATACACATTATGAGATTTTTCAATTTACTTTTATCAAATGTACTTTGTTTTCTTGTTATCCTTTGTTGAAAAGCCCACCTAGGCAGGCTTAGAAACAGCACTGCACAGAGAACTAGCTGGTGATTGCTGGCTACACACATATGCCTCTTGTCACTGGCTCACTGGATGTGTTGAGCTAGCTCCCATTAGTGCATTGCTGCTCTGCAGATGACTTTAAAGGGACATTAAACACTAAACACGTTATAAACATAGTTATGAGGGTGCTGCCATGTTGAAATGTAGCTTTCACTGCATTCTCATGCTGACGTGTTTGCACCAAATCTCCTTCAGTGTAACCTAGGTACCAAAATCCCCTGCGATCAGAGGGTGATGCATGAAATGTATTTAGTGTTTAATGTCCCTTTAACTATATTTAACCCACATAGCATAGTGCATAAGTCTTTAGCACTCTATGGCAGCAGTGTGTGTAGTAATGTTATAAATAGATACCATTTAGTACTAAAGACACGTGCACACTCCTGAGCTCCTATGAGCCTACCTAGGTTTACTCTTAAACAATGAACATCAAGAGAACAAAGGAAATTTGTTGAGAGAAGTAAATTAGAAAGTTGTTTAAGACTTTGTGCTGTATTAAAACAATGAAAATTTCAACTGGATTACTGTATAGTTAAAAAACATATTAACACTTTCAGGTTATACTGTAGGTTGCAGACATCTCCATCCCACACGAGCTATAGGTGAACTCATTTCAGTATAAACATCTGACATATAGAATAGGCTAGGAAACAGACCATGACATCCCAGTGTTATAATACGGGAATAGTGATGCAAATAGGAGCATACAGTACTGTGTAATCCCTAATGAATCCTTAGACTGCTTGTGCCACTGTATTAATACAATTTGTAGTAATTTCATGCATTTGCTATCATGCTTCTGAGATTCATTACGGACAGGATCCAGTAACATTGTATGCCGGGGGCATCATTATATATAGCTGTGGTTACAAACAGATTCTATATAAAGCACTCACTCGGCCTTAATCCCAATACTGAAATACAGCAATAGATATAGTGATTGTTATGTACAGTGTGAGTGAATTCTCCTCTCCCTCAGGTACAAGGAACCATTTCCCTCCCCTGCTGCCCCTATCGCGGTTCTGTACTTACCTCCTGCTCTGGTACTCACCTACTTGTCTGCAGCGGCTACTACACCGCCTGACTGAGGCATATGCACCAATCGGGTGACAGGACAGTTCCGGCAATTGATAAACTAAGATGTAACGCAGCTTTTGATTGGATAGATATAACAGAAGCAAAAAAAAAACGAAAGTAGGAAGTGTGTGTTTAATTCTAATGTAGGTTTAACTCTAAAATCTGTTAAACGTGATATTTGTGTCGTTGTTGTTACCTGCATGTGTCACTGTAATGTGTAAGCTATTTGTGTTACCCATTCATTTGTGTCACATATTTTGTTTACATTTTGTGTTTCACTGGTGTATGTGAGCAACTTGTAAGTGTGTCACCTGTATATGTGTTATTTAAATGTCAATCACCTGTATATGTGTTATTTAAATGTCAATCACCTGTATATGTGTTATTTAAATGTCAATCACCTATATATGTGTTATTTAAATGTGTCAATCACCTGTATATGTGTTATTAGAATATGTCAATCACCTGTAAATGTGTTATTTAAATGTCAATCACCTGTATATGTGTTATTTAAATGTCAATCACCTGTATATGTGTTATTTAAATGTGTCAATCACCTGTATATGTGTTATTAGAATATGTCAATCACCTGTATATGTGTTATTTAAATGTCAATCACCTGTATATGTGTTATTTAAATGTCAATCACCTGTATATGTGTTATTAGAATATGTCAATCACCTGTATATGTGTTATTAGATTGTGTCAATCACCTGTATGTGTTATATGTATATACATTTTTTTAATTTAGAATACAATTTAGTTTACATTGTATGAATATGAGGATATCTGAAATATTTTTATGGGGCAAAAAGGATTTTGAGATGAATCTTTCCTACCTTAAAATGCATCCTGCATGTGGAGTATTTTGTGTAATTGCAGTATTGAGTATTTAAGAATATACTATTGTGGTGGGTGGCTCACCTCACTACGCGCCGCTCTCAGTCTCACTCTCTTCCTGCCTGACGCCCGGTGTCTTCGATGACATCACTGACTCACAAAAGAGCGATGCCGCTGAGCGCTGATTGGCTGAGCTCACAGCTCAGCTACCGAGGCTGCTAGAGAGCAGCTTCTTGGGAGCGATATGGGCCGTGAACTAACTTCATCTGAAACACACTGGGCTAGATTACGAGTGGCACGCTAACTGTTGTGCATGAGCGATATTGTTTTTTTCGGCTTTTTATGCACAACAGAAATAGCATGCGTATTACATTGCGATTTATACTTGTCAGGTTAGCACAAGTTCAGAGCTTAAATATAAGGGTAATGCTTTAAAAACAGTTGTACCAAACACATAAAAAATACATTTAACAGTACAGTTACCCTCATATACCAGCATATTCAGCTGCTCAGAACACTAGTGGGGCTTGTATCATGTCAGCAATTAACAAATTCAGTCATTACCAGATGGTACAAGCACCTTAGGCTCTTTGACCAAGTGCTGTGTTTAAAATGCTGGTGCACTGTGCATACTTAAATACACTTTTGAAACAGCTATATATATATATATATATATATATATATAGGTGTGTGTAAATATATATGTGTGTGTGTGTGTATGTATATGTATATATATATATATATATATATATAATACATATATTTGTGTGTGTGTATAAATATATTTATATTCATACACATATGGGTGTGTGTGTGTAAATATATATATATATATATATATATATATATATATATATATATATATATAGTAAGAGCAGGTGAGATTCGCACACACTTCCAATAGGAAAAACAATTTTTCTGTATAGATAATGTCCGGTGCAATACCTTCCAGGACCACCCTTAAACCGAGAAGCAAAATGGATTTGGCTCCTCAATACTTTACATCCTAAAGGGTTAAATAGGGAGTTTGACCTTTTACCATTGATATAATAATTATGTAACAACATCAGTATAAAATGCAATGGATTTAATGTATGCTTAAATATTTATGCTTGATGCAATAATGTTTATATGGTTGGTGACTTGCTGCAATTGTTTTTAATTGGTGGTCCAATTCTTGCTAAGGGTACGAAGGGTTAAAATGATGTATTAACTTTTTTTCTTTTTTCACAGGATATGTGATGATGTGAAGTACCTGTTAGATACACCCCTGCATTGTAATTGGGTACCTGTTTTATGTTGGCCCTTTATAAAGGGTGTGTATGTCAGTTGTTAATTAGCTTGAGAAAGGGGCAGGAGCCCCCGAAACGTTGCTCTAATAAAAGGTTCAGCCTTTTGAATTTGTGTGCTACCTTCATTTCTTACATATATATATATATATATATATATATGTATGTGTGTGTGTATATATATATATATATATATATATATATATGTGTGTGTATGTGTATATATATATATATGTATACTGTGTACACATGTGCCTAATTCAACCCACCTAAGCGCATGCAAGCCCTAGTAAACGTTTGCTATGGAAATGCCATAAACAAAAAAATTTAAGTTACACCCTGACCAAAAAATGATTATGGCCAAAAAAGACCTAAAAGCTGAAGGTTTTGAGTTCTGAATTTTGAGTGCCTAGGGCAGCACAAAACCTAAATATGCCACTGGATATTATATATGTAAGATTAATGTCTCTTTACACCTCATAAATATATTATGTATTTGTAAATCTATTCACCTCTTTGTAACCAACCAACAACTGTGTTGAAAATAAGGTTTGGTTTCAGAAATGAAAAGCAACACTCACAGCTGATTTTAAAGTCATGATTTATTTATTTATTCATTTTCATTCAGTTATACAACCTGGACCAAGAGAAAATGTAATATTTACTTATGCTGTGTCCTCAGGTATGACAAGACTCATTATAATACATACAATTGTAGATGAGGTTGAAAGAAGACAGAAGTCTATTGAGTGCAACCTATAAAATGAGTATATAAATATTGCCATACTGTGTGAGGGTGCACAATTGTCCAGAATTCTCTTCCTTCCTGTGGGACAAAGTCATTCTACTGCTAAGCTGACAAGTCTCATTCTGTAGCACCAATCTTGAACTGCAGGTGGTATGAAGTACTTGGTGACAGGGAGTGATGTGGCCTCAGGTATGACAAGACTCATTATAATTTATAACATTGTAAATGAGGTTGAAAGTAGACAGAAGTCTATTGAGTGCAACCTATAAAATGAGTATATAAATATTGCCATACTGTGTGAGGGTGCACAATTGTCCAGAATTCTCTTCCTTCCTGTGGGACAAAGTCATTCTACTGCTAAGCTGACAAGTCATTCTCTAGTAATCATCTTGATGTGCAGGTGGTATGAGGTACTTGGCGGCAGGGAATGATGTGGCCTCAGGTATGACAAGACTCATTATAATACATACAATTGTAGATGAGGTTGAAAGAAGACAGAAGTCTATTGAGTGCAACCTATAAAATGAGTATATAAATATTGCCATACTGTGTGAGGGTGCACAATTGTACAGAACTCTCTTCCTTCCTGTGGGACAAAGTCATTGTACTGCTAAGCTGACAAGTCCTTCTCTGGTAACCATCTTGATGTGCAGCTGGTATGAAGTGCTTGGCGACAGGGAGTGATGTGTCCTCAGGTATGACAAGACTCATTATAATTTTTTAAAATTGAAGATAAGGTTGAAAGAAGAGAGAAGTCTATTGAGTGCAACCTATAAAATGAGTATATAAATATTGCCATACTGTGTGAGGGTGCACAATTGTGCAGAATTCTCTTCTTCCTGTGGGACATAGTCCTTCTACTGCTAAGCTGACAAGTCATTCTCTAGTAATCATCTTGATGTGCAGGTGGTATGAAGTATTTGGCGACAGGGAGTGATGTGGCCTCAGGTATGACAAGACTCTATCTCCCCCCTCTCTCTTTATCTCTCCCCTCTCTCTCTCCCCTCTCTCCATCTCCCCTCTTTCTCTCTCCCCTCTCTCTCCCCTCTCTCCATCTCCCCTCTCTCTCTCCCATCTCTCTCTCCCCTGTCTCTCTCTTCCCCTGTCTCTCTCTCCCCCTCTCTCTCTATCCCCCCTCTCTCTCTATCTCCCCCCTCTCTTTCTCTCTCCCCTCTTTCTCTCCCCTCTCTCCACATCTCCCCTCTTTCTCTCTCCCTCCACGGCCTTTCACGGACCCGCCCCCTTCATGGGCATTCACAATAGGCCATGCTCCCTTCACGCTCGGTCACGCCCCCTTCACGCTCGGTCACGCCCACTTCTGCTCGCGGCAGTCGGCAGATCAGGTAGGGACTCTAAGGCCAGGTGTGTTTGTCCTTGTGCTGTCTCTACTGCGCATGACAGCTTTGGACAAACACACTTGGCCTTTTATAGTATAGGATGTGATAAGACTCTTCCTAATTCAATGGAAACCTGGTACTAAAATAGAGCTGTAAATTATTTTTAGCTATGTCGGCCACTTCAGTAGCTTATGGCTCCATTTCTAATAACTCAATGTAAGCGAGCCTTTAGAATTTGCAGCGGACGACTTAGAAATGTTATTTTTCCTGTCTTTAACATTGAGTGGACTAGTAACAATCTCCCTCTGGGCTAGTAGCTTTTAACCCCAGACTAGTAAACTATATATAATATAATATAAACATATATATGTATGTGTGTGTATGCACGTGCATTTATATGTTTCTATATATGTATAGTCATGCATATATAGGTCTAACACATACATACATAAGCACACGTACATATGTATACTTACATGCATGCAAGTATATTTCATTTAATAATTTATTTTTGTTTAACTAAAATGTTACCAGTTTAAAATTAAATCCTTATGACTCAGACACTTACTTATACATAAGGCATACACGTAAATAGGATTTTCTTATGTGGGCATCTCATATATAAGTGTATGTTACAGATGAGGCATAATGAATTATATATTATTTTACGATATAATTATTTTAAACTGTCATGACTCTCAATGCATGGTGATACCTGGGAATATAATTTGGTCAGGTAATCAGTATATATATATATATATATATATATATATATTTATATACAATACTTAAATGTACCAGTCACACATATATATATATTCATATCATACTGGTTATTTCATATACTTAATTCCATATTTAACTTATCTACACATATAGTTATTTTAAAACATATGATTCTTATACACACATAATGCAATATTGGTCATATACACTGGGTATCAGTTAATTATTTGTACAGCATTGGGATACAATTTGATGTAACATTTTTTTTGTTCTTTATATACAATTCAGACTTTTAATTTCTTACATTTCAAAATTGTATTTCCTTCCTTAAAACAGACATTTGTCAGGCTGTTAAGAGGTAGATCCTGGACACATGCTTTTGTTATCTTATGAGTCATGGACATATGTTTAATTTCCATTAAATTGTGTCTATAAGATAAGGTCTTAACAACAATTGGTGTAGTTTGATTGAATTTTAGAGACTGGGTGTAGCAGAAGTTTTTACAATGGGGGGCTGAGCAGGAAGTCTTTTGAAAGCAGGTTTAACCCATTGAATAGACTTTTATAGCATATTTTGCAATTTTAAAAATATGGTGTTTCTGTTATCAGGAATGTAATATTTTTTCTTGTTCCTATAATGATAAGAAATTCAATATTTTTCCCTGTGCCTATGCCTCAACATATCCCCCTTTCCAATTTCTATATATGAAGGATGCATATGGAGGGATTGGCTTGAATCCTTTGATAGTTTGTTCAGGAAAAATATAGTTGTTGTTGCAACTGATGATCTTAGGTTCTTAGTTTTAGTTCCTTGAAAGCAAACATGCAGGCTTGGTATACTCGTCGTCTGGTATCTTCAGCCAGCAATCCCTCTCCATTTCCTGGCCGCCCTGCAGCATCAGGGGAGAGGAATCTCTGGCTAAGAATACTAGACAGGTTTGGAAATTTCATAGTTGAGCCGGCAGCAAGATGATGGATCACGTGCAACAATTTCAAAAACCCTTGTGTTGAGTCTTTATCTCAACGTATCATCCCATGTATAGGCCAAATAACTGCCTGTCAAGCTGAGGATTTCAGTTCACCTCCAGGCTTGATGGTGGCACTCCATTGTGCATCTGGTGCAGGAAGTGTAATCCTATAATAACCACCCTTGCATTGGTAAATTTCTATGCAATTCTAAGGCATTCCTTTAATCATGGTGTTTTTTGGAAGCATGTTGACTTTCTCTTGGGGCTTGGTCACTGGCAGGACCTCTGCTGTCATCTCATGGGATCCTGTTGTCATCTCATGGGTTTCTGCTGTCATCTGGCTGTCTTCCTGTAGACCTCTGGACTGAAGTGTAGTCCTCTTCTGCGCTCACATGGTAGTCATTCAATCTGGGCTCACAATGTCCATTCCTCCTCTGATGGCATCATTCTCATCATCATCAGGTCTGGATCGGATCGTGTTTTTACTAGGAAGAGACAACTGAGACGAGTATCTGGAATTCACCCTTCAAACATATCACCAAGCATTTAGATTCTTGACCCACTGAGCTACTTTATTTCTACAGGGTTTTCTACCCTTTACTACTGTGGTGCAGGTATATAATTTAATCCCTGTTCTATGATTTGTAATTGGGACCTAGGATGGCACGCTTGCAACTGATTAATATGGACCCATTTATCTATAAAACTATAATTTTTGGGGATCCTTATTTTATAGGCCACTGGAGATATTTTGTCCGTAATGACAAATGGACCCTTCCATGATGGAAGAAATTTCTTCTCCTTAACCTGATCTCTTCCAAAATTATAAAGGTAAACTTTATCATTTACTTCATATTCCTTTTTGGACGTTTTAAGATCATAAGTTTTAACGGCAGTTGCGGACTTCTCTATGTTTCTTTGAGCAAATGCAAAAGCATATTGCAGATGCTTCCTCAGGTTCTCTACATACTGATGTGTAGTGGCAGCATTTATTAAATTCTGGTCTGAGGTGCGATACAGTAAATGCTGAGGTAGAACCATTCTTCTACCAGTCATCAGTTTAAAAGGTGACATCTTAGTAGCACTACTTGGGGTTGCTCTCAATGCCATCAGGACCAGAGGTAATTTTACATCCCAGTCTTTACCCGTTTCACCCACAAACTTTTTGAGGATTTTCACAATGGACTGGTTGTAATGCTCTACACCACCACTTGAGGCAGCTCTATATGCAATATGGAGCTTTCTTTTAACCCCTAGTATTTTCCACATTTTGGTCATCACTTCGCTAGTGAAGTGGGTTCCCTGATCGGATTCGATTCTTTGGGGCAAACCAAATCTGGAAAACACGTGGTTGATGAGCAATGCTGTGCATGTTTCAGCACTATTGTTAGGTGCACTGATGCACTCTACCCATTTAGTGAATAGGCATTTTACTGTCAACATGTATTTGTTACCTCTTGATGACCTTGTTACTGGACCAATAAAATCAATTTGTATATCTGACCATGGCATTACCATTCCCCTTTTCTGCAATGGCGCTCTGTGTGTTGGTGCAGTGGGTTGGAACTGTGGACAGATTAACCCCTTAATGACCACAGCACTTTTCCATTTTCTGTCCGTTTGGGACCAAGGCTATTTTTACATTTTTGCGGTGTTTGTGTTTAGCTGTAATTTTCTTCTTACTCATTTACTGTACCCACACATATTATATAGTTTTTCTCGCCATTAAATGGACTTTCTAAAGATACCATTATTTTCATCATATCTTATAATTTACTATAAAAAAAATGATAAAATATGAGGAAAAATGGAAAAAAACACACTTTTTCTAACTTTGACCCCCAAAATCTGTTACATATCTAAAACCACCAAAAAACACCCATGCTTAATAGTTTCTAAATTTTGTCCTGAGTTTAGAAATACCCAATGTTTACATGTTCTTTGTTTTTTTGCAAGTTATAGGACCATAAATACAAGTAGCACTTTGCTATTTCCAAACCATTTTTTTCCAAAATTAGCGCTAGTTACATTGGAACACTAATATCTTTCAGGAATCCCTGAATATCCCTTGACATGTATATATTTTTTTTAGTAGATATCCCAAAGTATTGATCTAGGCCAATTTTGGTATATTTCATACCACCATTTCACCGCCAAATGCGATCAAATACAAAAAATTGTTCACTTTTTCACAAATTTTTTCACAAACTTTCGATTTCTCACTGAAATTATTTACAAACAACTTGTGCAATTATGGCATAAATGGTTGTAAATTCTTCTCTGGGATCCCCTTTGTTCAGAAATAGCAGACATATATGGCTTTGGCGTTGCTTTTTGGTAATTAGAAGGCCGCTAAATGCCACTGCGCACCACAAGTGTATTATGCCCAGCAGTTAAGGGGTTAATTAGGGAGCTTTTAGGGAGCTTGTAGGGTTAATTTTAGCTTTAGTGTAGTGTAGTAGACAACCCCAAGTATTAATCTAGGCACATTTTGGTATATTTCATGCCACCATTTCACCGCCAAATGCAATCAAATTAAAAAAAACGTAAAATTTTTCACAATTTTAGGTTTCTCACTGAAATCATTTACAAACAGCTTGTGCAATTATGGCACAAATGGTTGTAAATGCTTGTCTGGGATCCCCTTTGTTCAGAAATAGCAGACATATATGACTTTGGCGTTGCTTTCTGGTAATTAGAAGGCTGCTAAATCCTGCTGCGCCTCACATGTGTATTATGGCTAGCAGTGAAGGGGTTAATTAGGGAGTTTGTAGGGAGCTTGCAGGGTTAATTTTAGCTTTAGTGTAGAGATCAGCCTCCCATCTGACACATCCCACCCCCTGATCCCTCCCAAACAGCTCCCTTCCCTCCCCCACCCCACAATTGTCCCCGCCATCTTAAGTACTGGCAGAAAGTCTGCCAGTACTAAAATAAAAGGGTTTAAAAAAAATAAAAATTTTTTTTAGCATATTTACATATGCTACTGTGTAGGTTCCCCCCCTTAGCCCCCAACCTCCCTGATCCCCCCCAAAACCGCTCTCTAACCCTCCCCTCTGCCTTATTGGGGGCCATCTTGGGTACTGGCAGCTGTCTGCCAATACCCAGTTTGCAATAAAAAGTGCTTTTTTTTGTTTGTTAGTTTTTTTCTGTAGTGTAGCTTCCCCCCCCCCCCCACACACAGACAAACCCCCACCACCTTGCTGATCGTTTGTTTTTTGCATTTTTTAAATTTAAAAAAAAAAAAATGTATTTGAGCATTTTCTGTAGTGTAGCGGTTCCCACCCGCTCCCTCCCCGTGCACGCGCCCGCCCCCACCCTCCCGTGCACACGTGCGCGCCCGTGCGCGCCCCCAGCCACCCCCGCCCACAATCCCGCCCCCCTTCACATAACCAGGACCATCGATGGCCGCCACCCGCCTCCCGGTCCGGCTCCCACCCACCAACGCATTAAGCCACAGATCTCCGGTGCAGAGAGGGCCACAGAGTGGCTCTCTCTGCACCGGATGGCTTAAAAAGGTTATTGCAGGATGCCTCCATATCGAGGCATCACTGCAATAACCGGAAAGCAGCTGGAAGCGAGCAGGATCGTTTCCAGCTGCTTTCCACACTGAGGACGTGCAGGGTACGTTCTCAGGCGTTAACTGCCTTTTTTCTGAGGACGTACCCTGCACGTCCTCAGTCGTTAAGGGGTTAAACAACCTTGACAGTAAGTTTGAACATCCTTCAACATATGCGGCCAAAATCCGTAATTACGCAATATTTCATACATGAGTTTGGCACCACGATGACCAGATGTGGGAGCATCATGGGCATGTTGAAGCATGAGACCCCTGAACTTGGTGGGTACCACCCATTGCTGATTGCCAGTTTTGGATGTTCTAATTGACAAACCATCCTGTAACATGAACTGTGATTTGGATTTCATTAAGATTCTAAGATCTTCCTTGCCAATACAATCATCTTTTGAGATGGGGCTGCTTTCAGGATCTTCTATGTGTTTATAGAAGATGCCTACAATGGGGTCTTCTTTTTGACTAGTGATCAGTTCCTCACTAGGAAAATCCTGACTCAATTGTACCAGGTTAGGCTCACTCTGTTGTTTAGCCTGGTTTCTGGTAATGGCTTCTATCTGAATTGCACCCATTAAATGGTCAATATTAAGGAGTTCTCAAGTTATGGCTCCTTGTTTGGCTAATGAATCCACAAGATCATTGCCTTCCTTATCAGGACCTTGAATTATGGAATAACCCTTGGTCTTTTTCCAGTGTATGGTTAAACCATTTGACACCACTAGCTTATCAATTTCACAGGACAACTTGCCATGCTTGACTGGTTTGTTGTTAGTTTTCTGCATGCCATTTCTCTTCCAAGCTGGCAGGTATTCAACAAAACTAAAAATAAACAAGAGAGATCACACTAGCAGTAAAGCATTATAACTCACAGCATACAGATGCTCCAAATGGTTTCAACAATGGCGGATAGAGACCGATGTTAGTCCAATACTGAATAGACAAACAATCAGACAAAACTTATTTTCTTCACCTGCCACACCGCAAACGAACAACCCCTTATATTCAGCTTTCAGCGTTACCTTGATTCTGTGATGCGCTGCTGTATATTCTCCCGGGGCGGCTTACTTCGGTCTGGCAGAGGTGGCGACCACAGAGTAAGTGCGACTGTCAACCTCTATCCTTGCACCGGTAATCCCAATCGCGGAAGTGACGTCAATTCAACGGTCTCCGTAACCGTTCTGCTCTCTTCTGGCTGTATTGGTGGGTATGATGGCAAATGCTCAAACCAGCTTACCAGGACCTGAGAACAAGGGCTCCTCACAACCCTTAGCAAATGCAAAAATAGAAAAAAGAAAGCGGTCCCAAAGCGGTAAGCTTAAAAACAGATACTTTATTGTTCCATTTAAAACAGGCGTAGAATACAGAAAAATATTAAAATAGTGGTGGAAAAGGGTCTAACGCGTTTCGGCTAGCTGTTGCTGTATTCATAGACCATATTCTATGACCACAAACTTAGTTGTTATATAGATCTATAGTTAATTAGTTGATTAATTCTACCTGCTAGACTTAACTCCTTACACGCTGACAGCTGAAATGTGAGTAAGGCCAATTTATCAAAAAGATATGTCAGAGAGCTATCATACATATTAGGAAATATTTGTAAATTAACACTGAAATAATTTAGAAAAAGAATCAACTTTTAAATTTATATATTCATAATTGGACTAAAAGTAATCCTATACTCAAAACTAAGACATATAAACAGAATATTCTAAAGATATTCCTATGTGTTGGTAATTAAGTAAACAAATTATTTCACAAATGTATACAGAGCTTTGAGACCTAGAGACCTATAAATTGGTACAATATATCATCATAGATAAATTCAGTATATTAATAATATAATAAAAGAATCAAGGTTTTAAGTGTAAAGCATTTACATATAATGATTTTTAAGTAATACTTGCTCTTAATATATAGTAATACATAGACAATTTGTCAGATCTTTATAAACCTATCTAAAACTTTCAATCAAAAATATATATAATTAAACAGCAATACATATTGTCTATATGAATATCTAGATATAATTCTAATGACTTTATTACTCCCAAAAATTTACAAGGTCATATTCAGAATTATACCCCATAGGGACCTGTGTCTTCAATTTAAATATCCAATAGACCTCTTGTCTACCTAAGATTTGTGATCTATCTCCTCCTCGATTTGGGGTTTTAACAGCTTCTATGATGTTCCAGCTGAAGGATTTAACAGATTGATTATGCTCAAAAATAAAGTGTCTGCTCAATTCTGAGCAGGGTACCTTATTTCTTATATCTCCTAGATGTTCTCTTATACGTGTTCTCACTTTTATAAAGAGAATGAAAATAGAGAGACTAGTGGAACCCCTGTTAATACTATGGCTAGCAATGCAGTCAGCAGCATGAGCTTTCAAGATGTTTGTGCATATAAAGATTTAGAGCAATTGTTAATGGAAGGAGAAAGTCTCACAGAAGATGAGAATCATTTGAATAAAAATAAAAATGATGGCTATAAATGTAGATCCAGTTTTTATCCCCTACAATCTAGGGGTAAGCAACTGGAGCTATTTCAGAAAAGAGTGGTTGAGGACCTGACTATGTTAAATGAATCTAAGACACACACTACTAATAATCTTACTAAAAGAGAAAGAGATGCCCTGAGAGCCCTTGAACAAAATGAGAACATTGTTATCAAGAGAGCCGATAAAGGCAGTAGTGTAGTTGTCTGTGACAAAACGTGGTACATAGGAGAAGCTAAGAGGCAATTGGAAGACACTAATGTCTACAAGAAGGTCTCCTTTAATCCGCGTTTTGACTTTCAAAGACAACTACTTAAACTTCTCAATGAAGGCAGGAGATATGGCTTCATTGTCGTCTACTTTCTTTCATGTAATTAGCAAGAGTCCATGAGCTAGTGACGTATGGGATATACATTCCTACCAGGAGGGGCAAAGTTTCCCAAACCTCAAAATGTCTATAAATACACCCCTCACCACACCCACAATTCAGTTTTACAAACTTTGCCTCCGATGGAGGTGGTGAAGTAAGTTTGTGCTAGATTCTACGTTGATATGCGCTCCGCAGCAAGTTGGAGCCCGGTTTTCCTCTCAGCGTGCAGTGAATGTCAGAGGGATGTGAGGAGAGTATTGCCTATTTGAATGCAGTGATCTCCTTCTACGGGATCTATTTCATAGGTTCTCTGTTATCGGTCGTAGAGATTCATCTCTTACCTCCCTTTTCAGATCGACGATATACTCTTATATATACCATTACCTCTGCTGATTCTCGTTTCAGTACTGGTTTGGCTATCTGCTATATGTAGATGAGTGTCCTGGGGTAAGTAAGTCTTATTTTCTGTGACACTCCAAGCTATGGTTGGGCACTTTGTTTATAAAGTTCTAAATATATGTATTCAAACATTTATTTGCCTTGACTCAGAATGTTCAACTTTCCTTATTTTCAGACAGTCAGTTTCATATTTGGGATAATGCATTTTAATTTAACATTTTTCTTACCTTAAAATTTGACTTTTTCCCTGTGGGCTGTTAGGCTCGCGGGGGCTGAAAATGCTTCATTTTATTGCGTCATTCTTGGCGCAGACTTTTTTGGCGCGAAAATTCTATTTCCGTTTCCGGCGTCATACGTGTCGCCGGAAGTTGCGTCATTTTTTGACGTTATTTTGCGCCAAAAATGTCGGCGTTCCGGATGTGGCGTCATTTTTGGCGCCAAAAAGCATTTAGGCGCCAAATAATGTGGGCGTCTTATTTGGCGCGAAAAAATATGGGCGTCGCTTTTGTCTCCACATTATTTAAGTCTCATTTTTTATTGCTTCTGGTTGCTAGAAGCTTGTTCTTTGGCATTTTTTCCCATTCCTGAAACTGTCATTTAAGGAATTTGATCAATTTTGCTTTATATATATGTTGTTTTTTCTCTTACATATTGCAAGATGTCTCACGTTGCATCTGAGTCAGAAGATACTACAGGAAAATCGCTGTCAAGTGCTGAATCTACCAAAGCTAAGTGTATCTGCTGTAAACTTTTGGTAGCTATTCCTCCAGCTGTTGTTTGTATTGATTGTCATGACAAACTTGTTAAAGCAGATAATATTTCCTTTAGTAAAGTACCATTGCCTGTTGTAGTTCCTTCAACATCTAAGGTGCAGAATGTTCCTGATAATATAAGAGATTTTGTTTCTGAATCCATAAAGAAGGCTATGTCTGTTATTTCTCCTTCTAGTAAACGTAAAAAATCTTTTAAAACTTCTTTCCCTACAGATGAATTTTTAAATGAACATCATCATTCTGATTCTGATGATTCCTCTGGTTCAGAGGATTCTGTCTCAGAGGTTGATGCTGATAAATCTTCATATTTATTTAAAATGGAATTTATTCGTTCTTTACTTAAAGAAGTACTAATTGCTTTAGAAATAGAGGATTCTGGTCCTCTTGATACTAATTCTAAACGTTTAGATAAGGTATTTAAAGCTCCTGTGGTTATTCCAGAAGTTTTTCCTGTTCCTAATGCTATTTCTGCAGTAATTTCCAAAGAATGGGATAATTTGGGTAATTCATTTACTCCTTCTAAACGTTTTAAGCAATTATATCCTGTGCCGTCTGACAGATTAGAATTTTGGGACAAGATCCCTAAAGTTGATGGGGCTATTTCTACCCTTGCTAAACGTACTACTATTCCTACGTCAGATGGTACTTCGTTTAAGGATCCTCTAGATAGGAAAATTAAATCCTTTCTAAGAAAAGCTTATCTGTGTTCAGGTAATCTTCTTAGACCTGCTATATCTTTGGCTGATGTTGCTGCAGCTTCAACTTTTTGGTTGGAAACTTTAGCGCAACAAGTAACACATCGTGATTCTCATGATATTATTATTCTTCTTCAGCATGCTAATAATTTTATCTGTGATGCCATTTTTGATATTATCAGAGTTGATGTCAGGTTTATGTTTCTAGCTATTTTAGCTAGAAGAGCTTTATGGCTTAAAACTTGGAATGCTGATATGGCTTCTAAATCAACTTTACTTTCCATTTCTTTCCAGGGTAACAAATTATTTGGTTCTCAGTTGGATTCCATTATTTCAACTGTTACTGGTGGGAAAGGAACTTTTTTACCACAGGATAAAAAATCTAAAGGTAAAAACAGGGCTAATAATCGTTTTCGTTCCTTTCGTTTCAACAAAGAACAAAAGCCTGATCCTTCATCCTCAGGAGCAGTTTCAGTTTGGAGACCATCTCCAGTCTGGAATAAATCCAAGCCAGCTAGAAAGGCAAAGCCTGCTTCTAAGTCCACATGAAGGTGCGGCCCTCATTCCAGCTCAGCTGGTAGGGGGCAGGTTACGTTTTTTCAAGGAAATTTGGATCAATTCTGTTCACAATCTTTGGATTCAGAGCATTGTTTCAGAAGGGTACAGAATTGGTTTCAAGTTGAGACCTCCTGCAAAGAGATTTTTTCTTTCCCGTGTCCCAGTAAATCCAGTGAAAGCTCAAGCATTTCTGAAATGTGTTTCAGATCTAGAGTTGACTGGAGTAATTATGCCAGTTCCAGTTCCGGAACAGGGGATGGGGTTTTATTCAAATCTCTTCATTGTACCAAAGAAGGAGAATTCTTTCAGACCAGTTCTGGATCTAAAAATATTGAATCGTTATGTAAGGATACCAACGTTCAAGATGGTAACTGTAAGGACTATCTTACCTTTTGTTCAGCAAGGGAATTATATGTCCACAATAGATTTACAGGATGCATATCTGCATATTCCGATTCATCCAGTTCATTATCAGTTCCTGAGATTCTCGTTTCTGGACAAGCATTACCAGTTTGTGGCTCTGCCGTTTGGCCTAGCTACAGCTCCAAGAATTTTTACAAAGGTTCTCGGTGCCCTGCTGTCTGTAATCAGAGAACAGGGTATTGTGGTATTTTCTTATTTGGACGATATCTTGGTACTTGCTCAGTCTTTACATTTAGCAGAATCTCATACGAATCGACTTGTGTTGTTTCTTCAAGATCATGGTTGGAGGATCAATTTACCAAAAAGTTCTTTGATTCCTCAGACAAGGGTAACCTTTCTGGGTTTCCAGATGGATTCAGTGTCCATGACTCTGTCTTTAACAGACAAGAGACGTCTAAAGTTGATTGCAGCTTGTCGAAACCTTCAGTCACAATCATTCCCTTCGGTAGCCTTATGCATGGAAACTCTCGGTCTTATGACTGCTGAATCGGACGCGATCCCCTTTGCTCGTTTTCACATGCGACCTCTTCAGCTCTGTATGCTGAAGCAATGGTGCAAGGATTACACGAAGATATCTCAATTAATATCTTTAAAACCGATTGTTCGACACTCTCTAACATGGTGGACAGATCACCATCGTTTAATTCAGGGGGCTTCTTTTGTGCTTCCGACCTGGACTGTAATTTCAACAGATGCAAGTCTCACAGGTTGGGGAGCTGTGTGGGGATCTCTGACGGCACAAGGAGTTTGGGAATCTCAGGAGGTGAGATTACCGATCAATATTTTGGAACTCCGTGCAATTTTCAGAGCTCTTCAGTTTTGGCCTCTTCTGAAGAGAGAATCGTTCATTTGTTTTCAGACAGACAATGTCACAACTGTGGCATACATCAATCATCAAGGAGGGACTCACAGTCCTCTGGCTATGAAAGAAGTATCTCGAATTTTGGTTTGGGCGGAATCCAGCTCCTGTCTAATCTCTGCGGTTCATATCCCAGGTGTAGACAATTGGGAAGCGGATTATCTCAGTCGCCAAACGTTGCATCCGGGCGAATGGTCTCTTCACCCAGAGGTATTTCTTCAGATTGTTCAAATGTGGGAACTTCCAGAAATAGATCTGATGGCGTCCCATCTAAACAAGAAACTTCCCAGGTATCTGTCCAGATCCCGGGATCCTCAGGCGGAGGCAGTGGATGCATTATCACTTCCTTGGAAGTATCATCCTGCCTATATCTTTCCGCCTCTAGTTCTTCTTCCAAGAGTAATCTCCAAGATTCTGAAGGAATGCTCGTTTGTTCTGCTGGTAGCTCCGGCATGGCCTCACAGGTTTTGGTATGCGGATCTTGTCCGGATGGCATCTTGCCAACCGTGGACTCTTCCGTTAAGACCAGACCTTCTGTCACAAGGTCCTTTTTTCCATCAGGATCTGAAATCCTTAAACTTAAAGGTATGGAGATTGAACGCTTGATTCTTGGTCAAAGAGGTTTCTCTGACTCTGTGATTAATACTATGTTACAGGCTCGTAAATCTGTATCTCGAGAGATATATTATAGAGTCTGGAAGACTTATATTTCTTGGTGTCTTTCTCATCATTTTTCCTGGCATTCTTTTAGAATACCGAGAATTTTACAGTTTCTTCAGGATGGTTTAGATAAGGGTTTGTCCGCAAGTTCTTTGAAAGGACAAATCTCTGCTCTTTCTGTTCTTTTTCACAGAAAGATTGCTATTCTTCCTGATATTCATTGTTTTGTACAAGCTTTGGTTCGTATAAAACCTGTCATTAAGTAAATTTCTCCTCCTTGGAGTTTGAATTTGGTTCTGGGAGCTCTTCAAGCTCCTCCGTTTGAACCTATGCATTCATTGGACATTAAATTACTTTCTTGGAAAGTTTTGTTCCTTTTGGCCATCTCTTCTGCCAGAAGAGTTTCTGAATTATCTGCTCTTTCTTGTGAGTCTCCTTTTCTGATTTTTCATCAGGATAAGGCGGTGTTGCGAACTTCTTTTGAATTTTTACCTAAAGTTGTGAATTCCAACAACATTAGTAGAGAAATTGTGGTTCCTTCATTATGTCCTAATCCTAAGAATTCTAAGGAGAAATCGTTGCATTCTTTGGATGTTGTTAGAGCTTTGAAATATTATGTTGAAGCTACGAAATCTTTTCGTAAGACTTCTAGTCTATTTGTTATCTTTTCCGGTTCTAGAAAAGGCCAGAAAGCTTCTGCCATTTCTTTGGCATCTTGGTTGAAATCTTTAATTCCTCTTGCCTATGTTGAGTCGGGTAAAACTCCGCCTCAGAGAATTACAGCTCATTCTACTAGGTCAGTTTCTACTTCCTGGGCGTTTAGGAATGAAGCTTCGGTTGACCAGATCTACAAAGCAGCAACTTGGTCCTCTTTGCATACTTTTACTAAATTCTACCATTTTGATGTATTTTCTTCTTCTGAAGCAGTTTTTGGTAGAAAAGTACTTCAGGCAGCGGTTTCAGTTTGAATCTTCTGCTTATGTTTTTCGTTAAACTTTATTTTGGGTGTGGATTATTTTCAGCAGGAATTGGCTGTCTTTATTTTATCCCTCCCTCTCTAGTGACTCTTGTGTGGAAAGATCCACATCTTGGGTAGTCATTATCCCATACGTCACTAGCTCATGGACTCTTGCTAATTACATGAAAGAAAACATAATTTATGTAAGAACTTACCTGATAAATTCATTTCTTTCATATTAGCAAGAGTCCATGAGGCCCGCCCTTTTTTTTTTTTGTGGTGGTTATGATTTTGTATAAAGCACAATTATTCCAATTCCTTATTTTATATGCTTTCGCACTTTTTTATCACCCCACTTCTTGGCTATTCGTTAAACTGAATTGTGGGTGTGGTGAGGGGTGTATTTATAGGCATTTTGAGGTTTGGGAAACTTTGCCCCTCCTGGTAGGAATGTATATCCCATACGTCACTAGCTCATGGACTCTTGCTAATATGAAAGAAATGAATTTATCAGGTAAGTTCTTACATAAATTATGTTTTTGATTATCTGTATATAGAACACCCAAGAACAGCTGTGTTCTATCATCTACCCAAGACACATAAAGGATTAAAGGATATAAAGGGAAGACCGATTGTGTCCGGTAATGGTTCCCTATTGGAACACCTATCAGAATGGGTGGATGATATACTACAGCCTTATGTTCTTGGATTGAGCAGCTATACAAGAGATACCACTCATGTCCTAAATATTTTTGGAGAACATGGATGGTATGAGAAATATAGTTGGTTGACAATAGATGCCATCTCATTATATTCATCCATTCCACATACTATAGGCCTGCGAGCTGTACAGTATTACCTGGATAGGGACACCAAAATGAATGATGATTTTAAACTATATGTACGGAAGGTAATAGAATTTCTACTTCAGCACAATAGTTTTCTTTTTGAAAATGATTACTTTGTGCAACAACAAGGGACGGCTATGGGGGCACGTTTTGCGCCCTCATATGCGAACCTGGTAATGGGATGGCTTGAGGAAACATATATCTACAGTGACAATAACCCCATATAATTCAATATAAAAGATTAATTGAAGACCTTATATTGATATGGGAAGGTGACGAGATTGAAGCAGATAGGTTTGTGAACTATCTTAACACTAACTTTATGGGTTTAAAATTCACCAAAGAGTGGAATAGAGAGCAAATTAACTTTTTGGATATTGTATTAAAGGGAGAAACAGTCAATAGTTGTGTAAACACTATATAGCATCAAAGAAAGAAAGAGGAGGCACCGGGTAGTTTCACAAACAAAAACGTCCTTTATTAAGGTAATAAAACAGGAGACACTTCGGATAAAGCTTAAATCCTTGGGGCAATGGTGTAGTGGTGGTTCCCCACGTACCCTAGACTGACATGTTTCGGCAAATGCCGTAATCGTAGCTATAGGGTGCAAGCTTGTTTGTTTATTTAAATACACAGTTCACATGTGATTGGTTAAAATCTGATGTGCTACGTAGGTAACACCCACCTCCACCTGTAGTTAATCTATCTGCCCTAATCTAGGATGTGTTACTGTGCTATCCACTTTGTGCACAATTTTATCTGTCTTGGTTATAAGCCAGATTGATATGATAAATAGTGTCATTCACCAAAACCATCCTTATCGTGTGTATATAAATAAAGCAACACCAGAGCTGAAAAAAACCCATATGATAATAAATTATAAATAATAAACTAAAAGTACAATTGTAAATAAATACAATAAATAAATAAATAAAGGTAAGGTAAGGATCTGTTAAACAGACACAGTACTGGAGGCACCAGAGAGTATTCTTGGCAGCTAACACTAATGGGCATTTTTACATTAAACCATGTTTTACTATAGTGTACATATACTAGACTATATTTAGTCAGTTTCTATGTCTTGTGTGTAGTTGCCTAAGGTAAAATTTATAGAAGGTGAAAAATTACTTACATGCATATAAACTTGTAAGCATATATCTGTGTTTCGATGCTTTGTTTCGAGTACACAGGCTAACACCAGAAATTAATTAAATCATATTCAGAATTGAGCCCATTTGGCACCCTGGTGTTCAACCTGTGTATCCAAAACACTTCCCTTTTGAGGAGCAGATTCTCCCTATCACCTCCCCTATTTTGTGTATTTACTACCTCAATAATTGTCCATGACAATGTCCCTGGATCTTTATTATGTTTTAACTTGAAGTGGTTTACAAGGGGGGTGGTGAGTTTACCTTGCTTAATGTCGTTTATATGTTCCCTGATCCTGGTTCTGACTTGTCGAGACGTTTGTCCTGTATATTGGATGTCACATGTGTCGCAACTGAGAAGATAGACTGCATATGTGGACCTACAGTTAAAGAGCGCCCTATGTGCAAATGTTTCACCTGAATAGGCACTCCTAAATATATTTCCTAGTTTTACATGTCCACATGCTATACAGCCGCTAAAGTTGCACTTGTAAACCCCTTTATACCTTAACCAAGAGGATGTATTTGTTTCATCTTGTTTTAATTGTGTGGGGGCTACATAATTTCCTATTGTTTTGCCTCTCCTAAAGGCAAACCTCACCCTTTGTGTGGCAATGTGTGCGAGCTCGTCATCAGCCTTCAGCACTGTCATGTGCTTGCGTATAATATTGCACACCTGATAATATTGCCTACTAAACTGAGTAACAAAAGTTAACTGTTCTGGTTTAGTGTCACATTTGGATTGTTTCTCTCTAAGTAGGGTGGTCCTTTTTATGGCCCTTACTTCCTCACGTGCCCTACATATATCCTGCTTGGGGTACCCTCTCTCCTTAAACTTAGTTACTAGTTCAGTTTCATGCTTGAAATGTTCACTATCTCGGGTACAATTCCTTTTGACCCTGGTGAACTGACCCTTCAAGACTGACTTAAATACCTGTTTCGGGTGGCTACTATGGGCATGTAAGAGCGTATTTCTGGTTATTGGTTTCCTATAAAGCTCAACCTTAACATATTCCGGTTTCACACCATGAAGGGTAACATCCAAAAAATTGATGCTAGTAGGCCCATATTCATGGGTGAACTGTAGGCCAGCCTTATTGATGTTTAGATACTCTGCAAATATCTCAGCTTCCTCCACACTTCCATCCCAGACAAACAGCAGATCGTCTATGTATCGACGATAATATGCAATTTTGCCTCTCTGCCTGTTTTTATCTCCAAAGATGTGGCACAGCTCCCACCAACCCATATATAGGTTGGCGTAAGAGGGAGCAAATTTAGCTTCCATGGCCGTGCCACATCTCTGGAGATAAAATGCGTTTTCAAACACAAAAAAATTATGTGTGAGGAGGAATTCGGTTACCCTGACAACAAATCTAATGAAATCATCACTGTATTCAGTAGATCTTCTTAGAAAGAAGGCCACGGCTTCCAAACCTAGATTATGTGGAATGGATGAATAAAGCGACTTCACATCCACTGATAGCCAGCCATAGCCCTCCCTCCAAGAAATCTTTTCTACCTCTATGAGGAGTTGTTTAGTGTCCCTCAGGTGACTAAGGAGTTCCCCCACTAGGGGTTGTAGAAGGGAATCTAACCATTTGGATAATGGTTCCAACATGGAACCAATCCCACTGATGATAGGCCTACCCTCAACCTTCTCTAGGGACTTATGTACCTTTGGGAGAAGGTTGAAGGTAGGAATTCTGGGGTTACTGTTATATAGATAATCGCTAGTGCCTTCATCAAAAAAACCCCCCTTCCATCCCATCATCAATTAGGTGTGAAAGCTCCCTTTGGAACCTTAGTGTGGGGTTGAAATCCAGTTTGGTATATTGTTTGGGATCATTAAGCTGCCGTAGGGCTTCTTCGATAAAGAATGCCCTATCCATTAAAACAACAGATCCCCCCTTGTCTGCTGCCCTCACCACCAAATTTTTATTCTCACTTAAATCTTTGAGTGCTTTTCTTTGGATATGGAGCTAAGGGTAATCTCAGTGCTAAGGAAAGAAAAGCACTCAAAGATTTAAGTGAGAATAAAAATTTGGTGGTGAGGGCAGCAGACAAGGGGGGATCTGTTGTTTTAATGGATAGGGCATTCTTTATCGAAGAAGCCCTACGGCAGCTTAATGATCCCAAACAATATACCAAACTGGATTTCAACCCCACACTAAGGTTCCAAAGGGAGCTTTCACACCTAATTGATGATGGGATGGAAGGGGGGTTTTTTGATGAAGGCACTAGCGATTATCTATATAACAGTAACCCCAGAATTCCTACCTTCAACCTTCTCCCAAAGGTACATAAGTCCCTAGAGAAGGTTGAGGGTAGGCCTATCATCAGTGGGATTGGTTCCATGTTGGAACCATTATCCAAATGGTTAGATTCCCTTCTACAACCCCTAGTGGGGGAACTCCTTAGTCACCTGAGGGACACTAAACAACTCCTCATAGAGGTAGAAAAGATTTCTTGGAGGGAGGGCTATGGCTGGCTATCAGTGGATGTGAAGTCGCTTTATTCATCCATTCCACATAATCTAGGTTTGGAAGCCGTGGCCTTCTTTCTAAGAAGATCTACTGAATACAGTGATGATTTCATTAGATTTGTTGTCAGGGTAACCGAATTCCTCCTCACACATAATTTTTTTGTGTTTGAAAACGCATTTTATCTCCAGAGATGTGGCACGGCCATGGGAGCTAAATTTGCTCCCTCTTACGCCAACCTATATATGGGTTGGTGGGAGCTGTGCCACATCTTTGGAGATAAAAACAGGCAGAGAGGCAAAATTGCATATTATCGTCGATACATAGACGATCTGCTGTTTGTCTGGGATGGAAGTGTGGAGGAAGCTGAGATATTTGCAGAGTATCTAAACATCAATAAGGCTGGCCTACAGTTCACCCATGAATATGGGCCTACTAGCATCAATTTTTTGGATGTTACCCTTCATGGTGTGAAACCGGAATATGTTAAGGTTGAGCTTTATAGGAAACCAATAACCAGAAATACGCTCTTACATGCCCATAGTAGCCACCCGAAACAGGTATTTAAGTCAGTCTTGAAGGGTCAGTTCACCAGGGTCAAAAGGAATTGTACCCGAGATAGTGAACATTTCAAGCATGAAACTGAACTAGTAACTAAGTTTAAGGAGAGAGGGTACCCCAAGCAGGATATATGTAGGGCACGTGAGGAAGTAAGGGCCATAAAAAGGACCACCCTACTTAGAGAGAAACAATCCAAATGTGACACTAAACCAGAACAGTTAACTTTTGTTACTCAGTTTAGTAGGCAATATTATCAGGTGTGCAATATTATACGCAAGCACATGACAGTGCTGAAGGCTGATGACGAGCTCGCACACATTGCCACACAAAGGGTGAGGTTTGCCTTTAGGAGAGGCAAAACAATAGGAAATTATGTAGCCCCCACACAATTAAAACAAGATGAAACAAATACATCCTCTTGGTTAAGGTATAAAGGGGTTTACAAGTGCAACTTTAGCGGCTGTATAGCATGTGGACATGTAAAACTAGGAAATATATTTAGGAGTGCCTATTCAGGTGAAACATTTGCACATAGGGCGCTCTTTAACTGTAGGTCCACATATGCAGTCTATCTTCTCAGTTGCGACACATGTGACATCCAATATACAGGACAAACGTCTCGACAAGTCAGAACCAGGATCAGGGAACATATAAACGACATTAAGCAAGGTAAACTCACCACCCCCCTTGTAAACCACTTCAAGTTAAAACATAATAAAGATCCAGGGACATTGTCATGGACAATTATTGAGGTAGTAAATACACAAAATAGGGGAGGTGATAGGGAGAATCTGCTCCTCAAAAGGGAAGTGTTTTGGATACACAGGTTGAACACCAGGGTGCCAAATGGGCTCATTTCTGAATATGATTTAATTAATTTCTGGTGTTAGCCTGTGTACTCGAAACAAAGCATCGAAACACAGATATATGCTTACAAGTTTATATGCATATAAGTAATTTTTCACCTTCTATAAATTTTACCTTAGGCAACTACACACAAGACATAGAAACTGACTAAATATAGTCTAGTATATGTACACTATAGTAAAACATGGTTTAATGTAAAAATGCCCATTAGTGTTAGCTGCCAAGAATACTCTCTGGTGCCTCCAGTACTGTGTCTGTTTAACAGATCCTTACCTTACCTTTATTTATTTATTGTATTTATTTACAATTGTACTTTTAGTTTATTATTTATAATTTATTATCATATGGGTTTTTTTCAGCTCTGGTGTTGCTTTATTTATATACACACGATAAGGATGGTTTTGGTGAATGACACTATTTATCATATCAATCTGGCTTATAACCAAGACAGATAAAATTGTGCACAAAGTGGATAGCACAGTAACACATCCTAGATTAGGGCAGATAGATTAACTACAGGTGGAGGTGGGTGTTACCTACGTAGCACATCAGATTTTAACCAATCACATGTGAACTGTGTATTTAAATAAACAAACAAGCTTGCACCCTATAGCTACGATTACGGCATTTGCCGAAACATGTCAGTCTAGGGTACGTGGGGAACCACCACTACACCATTGCCCCAAGGATTTAAGCTTTATCCGAAGTGTCTCCTGTTTTATTACCTTAATAAAGGACGTTTTTGTTTGTGAAACTACCCGGTGCCTCCTCTTTCTTTCTTTGATGCTATACCCTGATGGATATGTTTAAAGGCACGGGTACTTGCACTTTCTGAGCAGCAGTGAATCACCCCTGCAAAGACACAGTACGAAGCTGTAACAACGATCCTCCCTGGTTGAGGACTCAGCGCACCTGCGGATTCTTCCGCTCCCACTTGTGACGTCACACAGTTCCGGATCGACCCTACACACGCTTAGACGCTGTAGGGACCCACGCCGCGGCTCGACCTCCAGGCTATCACTGTGGACACACAGAACACGGAGAGAGGGGATTTGGAGCCCAGAAGGTTTTCGGTGGGTCCCCAGAATCAGCGCCACATCGGAATACAGGTCGTATGCATGTACAACGGAACTGTTGGGGGCCTGTGTGATGTTTTGAAATTTGAAGCGGGTGTTATACATATAAGGGGTGTATTCATTTTTTGGAGTAAGCAACGCAACAATACAACCACAGGTGCTGCTTTCCTCTTCTATCATTGTGTAAACACTACCCTATATCGAAAACCGATTGTTGGTAATGCTCTATTATACGCTACCAGTAGTCATCCCAGACATGTATTCAAAGGTATCATTAAAGGTCAGATGATGCGAGTAAAAAGGAATTGCTCCAAGGAAACAGATTATGTAAAGGAAAGTGAAAATCTAGTTGAGCGTCTGACAGAAAGAGGTTACCAGAAAACGGAAGTCTTGAGAATCAAAAAAGAGGTTGATAACTATAAGAGAAAGGACTTATTACAAACTAAAAAAGTGCAGAAGATAGACACAAGACCTTTATTCATCACTAAATATTCTAATCAATATAATGATATTTGTGGTATTATAAAAAAATATCTACCCATTTTATATGGAGACGAAATATTGAAGGATATTATAAGTGATGGCTGCAAATTTGTTTATTCTAAGAATAGCACATTGGCCAATGTACTATCCCCCAGTATGCTTAAAACTAGGAGGAATAGAGATGATAGCTCATGGTTAAAACATAGTGGCAGCTTTAAATGCGGCAGTAGTCGCTGCAAAGCATGTGAGTACCACAATGTGACAAGTACTTTTACATCACATATAACAGGAGACAGCTTTAATGTACAGGGATGTGTCAATTGCAGTTCTTGCTATGTGATTTACTTAGCTGAATGCACACTTTGTAAGGGTCAATACGTGGGTCTCACAACACGTGATGTGAGAACACGTATATGAGAGAACATCTAGGAGATATAAGAAATAAGGTACCCTGCTCAGAATTGAGCAGACACTTTATTTTTGAGCATAATCAATCTGTTAAATCCTTCAGCTGGAACATCATAGAAGCTGTTAAAACCCCAAATCGAGGAGGAGATAGATCACAAATTCTAGGTAGACAAGAGGTTTATTGGATATTTAAACTGAAGACACAGGTCCCTATGGGGTATAATTCTGAATATGACCTTGTAAATTTTTGGGAGTAATAAAGTCATTAGAATTATATCTAGATATTCATATAGACAATATGTATTGCTGTTTAATTATACATATTTTTTATTGAAAGTTTTAGATAGGTTTATAAAGATCTGACAAATTGTCTATGTATTACTATATATTAAGAGCAAGTATTACTTAAAAATCATTATATGTAAATGCTTTACACTTAAAACCTTGATTCTTTTATTATATTATTAATATACTGAATTTATCTATGATGATATATTGTACCAATTTATAGGTCTCTAGGTCTCAAAGCTCTGTATACATTTGTGAAATAATTTGTTTACTTAATTACCAACACATAGGAATATCTTTAGAATATTCTGTTTATATGTCTTAGTTTTGAGTATAGGATTACTTTTAGTCCAATTATGAATATATAAATTTAAAAGTTGATTCTTTTTCTAAATTATTTCAGTGTTAATTTACAAATATTTCCTAATATGTATGATAGCTCTCTGACATATCTTTTTGATAAATTGGCCTTACTCACATTTCAGCTGTCAGCGTGTAAGGAGTTAAGTCTAGCAGGTAGAATTAATCAACTAATTAACTATAGATCTATATAACAACTAAGTTTGTGGTCATAGAATATGGTCTATGAATACAGCAACAGCTAGCCGAAACGCGTTAGACCCTTTTCCACCACTATTTTAATATTTTTCTGTATTCTACGCCTGTTTTAAATGGAACAATAAAGTATCTGTTTTTAAGCTTACCGCTTTGGAACTGCTTTCTTTTTTCTATTTTTGTATTCAACAAAACTGTCACACACATAATTTGAGTCAGTAATGATCACAAATTCCTGAATACCTTTTTCAATAGCCATTTCAATGGTTTTTAGAACAGCAGTTAGTTCTGCTGCTTTACTGGATCTTGGTCCAATGTTGAACCTTGCAGAAATATTTGCTCATTTTCAATAGTGGCATGGTAAGAACAACCTTCAACATATACCCAAGGTAATGTTTGACACTGGTCCTCATTATACATTTTATATGGGGAAAGCAATTGTTCTTCCAGGAAATCATCTTCTAATAATTCTTCCCCATGATCCTTAGCAGTACAGTCATGGAGTTCAGCAAGCCCCTGTGTGACTGGATTCCTTTTGTTTTGTTTGTAGCGAATTTCTAAAGGCCAGCCTTGTAAGGAGAGAGTCCAAGCTGTTATGCGGCTATTGGACAGGTTCCCATCTAAATTATATTTCTTCTGGGGATAGCGTTTTGCTCGCATAAGCAATGCTTAAATTATCATGTTTTTGGTATAAGACAGCACTCATGCTTACATCTGTGTAACCTGTTTCTAAGTAGAAAGGTTTACCGCCTTCAGGGTAAGCTAAGCAAAGTGCTTGAGTGAGTTTTCTCTTCAGCTCTCTTATGGCTGTCTCTTGAGCCTCATTCCAGTGCCATTTCACATCCTTCTTTAGGAGATGTAGTAGTGGTTTAGCTAATTCTGCATAAATATCAATAAATTTGCGAGAATAATTTGTCATACCCAGGAATGATCTTCATTCCTTTAAGTTAGTTGGGTTTTTAGAATTTGTTATAGCTTCCACCTTTTTCTTCTGAGGATTTAACCCTTCAGAAGTGACTTCATGTCCCAAGAAGTTCACACGGTTACGGCACCATTGGACTTTTTGTAGGGATAGCTTGACACCTGCCCTTTTATGTTGGCTGAGGACATGTTTAAACTCAGTGATGTGTCTTTCAAAGTATGTGCTTTTGAGTAACACATCATCAACATAAGATAAAGTCCCCCTTTCTAGTGCATCAGGCATAGCCTTGTGCACGAATACAGCAAATTCATACCCTGAATTTATGTATCCAAACGGGAGTCTTTGGAATGCATACTGAACTTTCTGGAAGGAGAATGCAAGCTTATACTGGTCTTCCTCATGTAACTTTATGGTCCAGTATCCCTGCGTGCAATCAATGGCAGTGAATATTTTAGATCCCTTCATCTGCGCTAGGCACTGGTCAATATATGGCACAGGCCAGCCAGACATGTACACTCGTTTGTTTAGCTGTCTTAAATCAGCACACAAACGCCATTGTCCATTGGCCTTTAGAACACCTAGAATAGGATTGTTATAAGAGCTGTGCACCTGTCGGATAATACCCCTTTCTTCCAGGTTCCTTATGATTTCTTCAAGAGAATCATACAGGGAGTGCAGAATTATTAGGCAAATGAGTATTTTGACCACATCATCCTCTTTATGCATGTTGTCTTACTCCAAGCTGTGTAGGCTCGAAAGCCTACTACCAATTAAGCATATTAGGTGATGTGCATCTCTGTAATGAGAAGCGGTGTGGTCTAATGACATCAACACCCTATATCAGGTGTGCATAATTATTAGGCAACTTCCTTTCCTTTGGTAAAATGGGTCAAAAGAAGGACTTGACGGGCTCAGAAAAGTAAAAAATAGTGAGATATCTTGCAGAGGGATGCAGCACTCTTAAAATTGCAAAGCTTCTGAAGCGTGATCATCGAACAATCAAGCGTTTCATTCAAAATAGTCAACAGGGTCACAAGAAGCGTGTGGAAAAACCAAGGCGCAAAAACATAATTTATGTAAGAACTTACCTGATAAATTAATTTCTTTCATATTAGCAAGAGTCCATGAGCTAGTGACGTATGGGATATACATTCCTACCAGGAGGGGCAAAGTTTCCCAAACCTTAAAATGCCTATAAATACACCCCTCACCACACCCACAATTCAGTTTAACGAATAGCCAAGAAGTGGGGTGATAAGAAAAAAGTGCGAAAGCATATAAAATAAGGAATTGGAATAATTGTGCTTTATACAAAAAAATCAAAACCACCACAAAAAAGGGCGGGCCTCATGGACTCTTGCTAATATGAAAGAAACGAATTTATCAGGTAAGTTCTTACATAAATTATGTTTTCTTTCATGTAATTAGCAAGAGACCATGAGCTAGTGACGTATGGGATAATGATTACCCAAGATGTGGATCTTTCCACACAAGAGTCACTAGAGAGGGAGGGATAAAATAAAGACAGCCAATTCCTGCTGAAAATAATCCACACCCAGAATAAAATTTTAATGAAAAAACATAAGCAGAAGATTCAAACTGAAACCACTGCCTGAAGTACGTTTCTACCAAAAACTGCTTCAGAAGAAGAAAACACATCAAAATGGTAGAATTTAGTAAAAGTATGCAAAGAGGACCAAGTTGCTGTTTTGCAAATCTGATCAACCGAAGCTTCATTCTTAAACGTGCAGGAAGTAGAAACTGACCTAGTAGAATGAGCTGTAATCCTTTGAGGCGGAGTGTTACCCGACTCAACATAGGCATGATGAAATAAAGATTTCAACCAAGATGCCAAAGAAATGGCAGAAGCTTTCTGGTCTTTTCTAGAACCGGAAAAGATGACAAATAGACTAGAAGTCTTTCGGAAAGACTTAGTAGCTTCAACATAATATTACAAAGCTCTAACAGCATCCAAAGAATGCAATGATTTCTCCTTAGAATTCATAGGATTAGGACATAATGAAGGAACCACAATTTCTCTACTAATGTTGTTAGAATTCACAACCTTAGGTAAAAAATTCAAAAGAAGTTCGCAGCACCGCCTTATCCTGATGCAAAATCAGAAAAGGAGACTCACAAAAAAGAGTAGATAATTCAGAGACTCTTCTGGCAGAAGAGATGGACAAAAGAAACAAAACTTTCCAAGAAAGTAATATAACGACCAAAGAATGCATGGGTTCAAAAGGAGAAGCTTGAAGAGCCCCCAGAACCAAATTCAAACTCCAAAGAGGAGAAATTGACTTAATGACAGGTTTTATACGAACCAAAGCTTGTACAAAACAATGAATATCAGGAAGATTAGCAATCCTTCTGTGAAAAAGAACAGAAAGAGCAGAGATTTGTCTTTCAAGAAACTTGCGGACAAACCTTTATCTAAACCATCCTGAAGAAATATAAGTCTTCCAGACTCTATAATATATCTCTCTAGATACAGATTTACGAGCCTGTCACATAGTATCAATCACAGAGTCAGAGAAACCTCTTTGACCAAGAATCAAGCGTTCAAACTCCACACCTTAAAATTAAGGTTTTGAGATCCTGATGGAAAAAAGAACCTTGAGACAGAAAGACTGGTCTTAACGGAAGAGTCCACAGCTGGCAAGAGGCCATCCGGACAAGATCCGCATACCAAAACCTGTGAGGCCATGCTGGAGCTACCAGCAGGACAAATGAGCATTCCTTTAGAATATTAGAGAATACCCTTGGAAGAAGAACTAGAGGCGGAAAGATATAGGCAGGATGACACTTGTAAGGAAGAGATAATGCATCCACTGCCTCCGCCCGAGGATCCCTGGATCCGGACAGATACCAGGGAAGTTTCTTGTTTAGATGAGAAGCCATCAGATCTATTTCTGAGAGTTCCCACATTTGAACAATCTGAGGAAATACCTCTGGGTGAAGACCATTCGCCCAGGTGCAACGTTTGGCGACTGAGATAATCCGCTTTCCAATTGTCCATACCTGGGATATGAACCGCAGAGATTAGACAGGAGCTGGATTCCGCCCAAACCAAAATTCGAGATACTTCTTTCATAGCCAGAGGACTGTGAGTCCCTCCTTGATGATTGATGTATGCCACAGTTGTGACATTGTCTATCTGAAAACAAATGAACAACTCTCTCTTCAGAAGAGGCCAAGACTGAAGAGCTCTGAAATTGCACAGAGTTCCAAAATATTGATCGGAAATCTCACCTCCTGAGATTCCCAAACCCCTTGTGCCATCAGATACCCCCACACAGCTCCCCAACCTGTAAGACTTGCATCTGTTGAGATTATAGTCCAGGTCGGAAGAACAAAGAAGCCCCCTGAACTAAACGATGGTGATCTGCCCACCATGTCAGAGAGTGTCGTATAATCGGTTTAAAGATATTAATTGAGATATCTTTGAGTAATCCCTGCACCATTGGTTCAGCATACAGAGCTGAAGAGGTCGCATGTGAAAACGAGGAAAGGAGATCGCATCTGATGCGGCAGTCCTAAGACCTAAAATGTCCATGCATAAGGCTACCAAAGGGAATGATTGTGACTGAAGGTTTTGACAAGCTGATATCAATGTTAAACTTCTCTTGTCTGACAAGGACAGAGTCATAGACACTGAATCTATTCTAGAAACCTAAAAAGGTTACACTTGTCTGAGGAATCAATGAACTGATTGGTAAATTGAACCTCCAACCATGAACTTGAAGAAACAACACAAGTCGATTCGTATGAGATTCTTCGAAAATGAGAAGACTGAGCAAGTACCCAGATATTGTCCAATAAGGAAATACCAAAAAACCCTGTTCTCTGATTACAGAAAGAAGGGCACCGAGAACCTTTGAAAAAAATTCTTGGAACTGAGGCTAGGCCAAACGGTAGAGCCACAAAACTGGTAATGCTTGTCTAAAAAGAGAATCTCAGACACTAAAAGTGATCTGGATGAATCGGAATATGTAGATACACATCCTGTAAATCTATTGTAGACATATAATGCCCTTGCTAAACAAAAGGCAGGACAGTCCTACAGTAACCATCTTGAATGTTGGTATCCTTACATAACGATTCAATATTGATAGATCCGGAACTGGTCTGAAGGAATTGACCTTCTTTGGTACAATGAAGAGATAAAATAAAACCCCAGCCCCTGTTCCAGAACTGGAACTGGCATAATTACTCCAGCCAACTCTAGATCTGAAACACATTTCAGAAATGCTGAGCCTTTGCTGTGTTAACTGGGACACGGGAAAGAAAAAAATCTCTTAGCAGGAGGCCTTAACTGAAGCCAATTCTGTACCTTTCTGAAAAAATTTTCTGAAACCAGAAATTGAGAACGGAATTGATCAAAATTTCTTTGAAGAAAACGTAATCTGCCCCATACCAGCTGAGCTGGAATAAGGTCCGCACCTTCATGGGTACTTAGGAGCTGGCTATAGGTTTTCTAAAAGGCTTGGATATATTCCAAACTGGAAATAGTTTCCAAACTGATACCGCTCCTGAGAATGAAGGATCAGGCTTTTGTTCCTTATTGTGAGGAAAGGAACGAAATGATTATTAGACCTAAATTTACCTTAGATTTTTTATCCTTTGGAAAAAAAGTTCCCTTCCTTCCAGAAACAGTTGAAATAATAATTTATTACCCTGGAAAGAAAGGGAAAGCAAAGTTGACTTAGAAGACATATCAGTATTCCAAGTTTAATCCATAAAGCTTTTCTAGCTAAAATAGCTAGAGACATATACCTGACTCTAATGATATCAAAAGATGGTATCACCAATAAAATTATTAGCATGTTATAGAATAATAATAATGCTATAAAATTATGATCTGTTACTTGTTGCGCTAAAGCTTCTAACCAAAAAGTTGAAGCTGCAGCAACATCCGCTAAAAATATAGCAAGTCTAAGAAGATTACCTGAACATAAGTAAGCTTTTCTTAGAAAGGATTCAATTTTCCTATCTAAAGGATCCTTAAATGAATTACTATCTGCCGTAGGAATAGTAGCACATTTAGCAGGAGTAGAGACAGCCCCATAACCTTAGGGATTTTGTCCCAAAAAAACTCTAATCTGTCAGATGGCACAGGATATAATTGCTTAAACGTTTAGAAGGAGTAAAAGAATTACCCAAATTATTCCATTCCCTGGAAATTACTTCAGAAATAGCATCAGGGAGATTAAACACTTCTGGAATAACTACAGGAGATTTAAAAACCTTATTTAAACGTTTAGATTTAGAATCAAGAGGACCAGAATCCTCTATTTCTAATGCAATTAATACTTCTTTAAATAAAGAACGAATAAATTCCATCTTGAACAAATACAAAGATTTATCAGCATCAACCTCTGAGACAGAAACCTCTGAACCAGAAGAACCATTATCAGTATCAGAATGATGATGTTCATTTAAAAATTCATCTGAAAAAAGAGAAGTTTTAAAAGACTTTTATGTAAACTAGAAGGAGAAATAACAGACATAGCCTTCTTAATGGATTTAAAAAATAAAATATCTTATGTTTATCAGGAACACTCTGAAAATTAGATGTTGACGGAACAGCAACAGGTAATGTAACAGTACTAAAGGAAATTTTATCTGCATTAATAAGTTTGTCATGACATGCAATACAAACAACAGCTGGAGAAACAGATACCAAAAATTATAGCAGATACACTTAGCTTGGTAGCTCCAGCAGTAGACAGCGATTTTCCTGTAGTATCTTCTGACTCAGATGCAACGTGAGACATCTTGCAATATGTAAGAGAAAAAACAACATATAAAGCAAAATTGATCAAATTCCTTAAATGACAGTTTCAGGAATGGGAAAAAATGCCAAAGAACAGGCTTCTAGCAACCAGAAGCACTGAAAAAATAAGACTTAAATAATGTGGAGACAAAAGCGACGCCCTTATTTTTTAGCGCCAAATAAGACGCCCACATTATTTGGCACCTAAATGCTTTTGGCGCCAAAAATGACGCCACATCCGGAACGCCGACATTTTTGGCGCAAAATAACGTCAAAAAATGACGCAACTTCCGGCGACACGTATGACGCCGGAAACGGAAAATAATTTTTGCGCCAAAAAAGTCCGCGCCAAGAATGACGCAATAAAATGAAGCATTTTCAGCCCCCGCGAGCCTAACAGCCCACAGGAAAAAAAGAGTCAAATTTTTGAAGGTAAGAAAAAATGATTAATTCAAATGCATTATCCCAAATATGAAACTGACTGTCTGAAAAATAAGGAAAGTTGAACATTCTGAGTCAAGGCAAATAAATGTTTGAATACATATATTTAGAACTTTATAAACAAAGTGCCCAACCATAGCTTAGAGTGTCACAGAAAATAAGATTTACTTACCCCAGGACACTCATCTACATGTTTGTAGAAAGCCAAACCAGTACTGAAACGAGAATCAGCAGAGGTAATGGTATATATAAGAGTATATCGTCGATCTGAAAAGGGAGGTAAGAGATGAATCTCTACGACCGATAACAGAGAACCTATGAAATAGACCCCGTAGAAGGAGATCACTGCATTCAAATAGGCAATACTCTCCTCACATCCCTCTGACATTCACTGCACGCTGAGAGGAAAACCGGGCTCCAACTTGCTGCGGAGCGCATATCAACGTAGAATCTAGCACAAACTTACTTCACCACCTCCATCGGAGGCAAAGTTTGTAAAACTGAATTGTGGGTGTGGTGAGGGGTGTATTTATAGGCATTTTAAGGTTTGGGAAACTTTGCCCCTCCTGGTAGGAATGTATATCCCATACGTCACTAGCTCATGGACTCTTGCTAATTACATGAAAGAAATAACTGCCCATGAACTGAGAAAAGTCAAGCGTGCAGCTGCCAAGATGCCACTTGCCACCAGTTTGGCCATATTTCAGAGCTGCAACATCACTGGAGTGCCCAAAAGCACAAGGTGTGCAATACTCAGAGACATGGCCAAGGTAAGAAAGGCTGAAAGACGACCACCACTGAACAAGACACACAAGCTGAAACGTCAAGACTGGGCCAAGAAATATCTCAAGACTGATTTTTCTAAGGTTTTATGGACTGATGAAATGAGAGTGAATCTTGATGGGCCAGATGGATGGGCCCGTGGCTGGATTGGTAAAGGGCAGAGAGCTCCAGTCCGACTCAGACGCCAGCAAGGTGGAGGTGGAGTACAGGTTTGGGCTGGTATCATCAAAGATGAGCTTGTGGGGCCTTTTCGGGTTGAGGATGGAGTCAAGCTCAACTCCCAGTCCTACTGCCAGTTTCTGGAAGACACCTTCTTCAAGCAGTGGTACAAGAAGAAGTCTGCATCCTTCAAGAAAAACATGATTTTCATGCAGGACAATGCTCCATCACACGCGTCCAAGTACTCCACAGCGTGGCTGGCAAGAAAGGGTACAAAAGAAGAAAATCTAATGACATGGCCTCCTTGTTCACCTGATCTGAACCCCATTGAGAACCTGTGGTTCATCATCAAATGTGAGATTTACATGGAGGGAAAACAGTGCACCTCTCTGAACAGTGTCTGGGAGGCTGTGGTTGCTGCTGCACGCAATGTTGATGGTGAACAGATCAAAACACTGACAGAATCCATGGATGGCAGGCTTTTGAGTGTCCTTGCAAAGAAAGGTGGCTATATTGGTCACTGATTTGTTTTTGTTTTGTTTTTGAATGTCAGAAATGTATATTTGTGAATGTTGAGATGTTATATTGGTTTCACTGGTAAAAATAAATAATTGAAATGGGTATATATTTGTTTTTTGTTAAGTTGCCTAATAATTATGCACAGTAATAGTCACCTGCACACACAGATATTCCCCTAAAATAGCTATTACTAAAAACAAACTAAAAACTACTTCCAAAACTATTCAGCTTTGATATTAATGAGTTTTTTGGGTTCATTGAGAACATGGTTGTTGTTCAATAATAAAATTAATCCTCAAAAATACAACTTGAATAATAATTCTGCACTCCCTGTATGATGCTAAAGGAAGTCTGTATTGTTTAACAAAGACAGGTGGTGCATTGGGATCTGTTTGGATTCTTGCAATGTGCAAGTCTGTAGTCCCACAGTCATAAGAATCCCTAGCAAAAATATCCTTGTACTCCATCAGGAGTTCTCGTAGCTGTTGGCGTCAATCCTCACTGGAACAGCCATTAGCTAAAGATATTTGCTCTTCGACTGTTTGCTGAAATCCTGGAAAGATTTCATGCTGTCCTATTTCATAGGCTTCTTCCCACCTAGAGGTGAGGTCCCCTTGATTATAATTTACATTGCCCCCATGACTCTGGGTATTGGGGTATTCTTGTGCTTTGATCGGCTGATCGAATACTAGAGAGGCTTCTTCAATTTTACAGAAGCCTTCCTCTGAAATGAAGGGATAAATAGACTGAATTGTAAATATTCCCTCTGGTGTAGATGCAAAGGATTGTTCTATTAATTGTTCTTCAGTTAAATATCCTTCAGGTATTAGCCCAATTATATTATTCTGGAATCCAAAAGTGTAATAACTTGATTCCAGTGCATATCCTATGGTAGTTCCCTTGGATAAGTTGATATCCTGTGGGGTCATGTTATGCACAATAACATGTATTGGAATATTTCCAATATATACCATGGGAGTATGGGTCATTGTTATACCCAGATTTTGCACTCTATCGGAGATGCATATTAGCGTTTCAGAAGATTTTTAATCTCTGACCCCTTTTTACCTGTAAGGGTAAAATAAATTTATCAGCCCCAGCAGGGATTACAATATCATTAGACACCTGTATATTCACTGCATATGGCAAGTGCTGATTAGATTTCAGGGCTGCATTTTCATCCTGGAATACTTCAGGGTCCCCCTTTAACCTGCTCCAGAGGCAAGAGTAAATCAAATCTATTTGTATGGCATATCTATGTAAAAGATCATTGCCAATGTATATTTGCTTATGAGGAGTATTTAAAGGGACAGTCAAGTATAAATTAAATTTTCATTATTCAGATAGGACTTTTAATTTTAATTGACTTTCCAATTTACTTTTATCATCAAATTTGCTTTTTTCACTTGGTATTCTTAGTTTAAACTAAACATAGGTAGGCTCATATGCTAATTCCTAAGCCCTTGAGGACTGCCTCTTATCACATGCTTTTTAAATCTCTTTTCAACACAAAGAGACAGAAAGTACACATGGGCCATATAGATAACACTGTGTTCAGGCACAGGGGGTTATTTAAGATCTAGCACAATACAATGCTAAATTAAGACAATAGATAATAAACAGTCACAGTCATGTGATCAGGGGGCTGGAAGAAGGTTCCTAGATACAAGGTAATCACAAAGGTAAAAAGTATATTAATATAACTGTGTTGGTTATGCAAAACTGGGGAATGAGTAATAAAGGGATGATCTATCTTTTAAAACAATAACAATTCTATGGTTGACTGTCCCTTTAAAACTAAAAACAGGTGCTTTGTTGATTTATTACCTATAGTGATAGATAATAAACATTTAGCTGTGATATTATAGCTTTCAGACCTGTCATCCAGGCCATGGATACAGTAGTCTTAGGGAGAAAGATATTTAATCACCTGAGGTTCAGCTATCTGCGCTAATAAGACTTTCTTTATATAGCTAGCTTCCTATTTTAAGCTCAATTTGGCATACTTGGTTTTCCCAAGGTCATGTACTTGCATAGGGGTTAATAGATCCTCTTTAACTTTCACAATTTCTACGAGGAATTGTGCATGTTATCCCCCTTTAGGGGATTTAGGGTCCCCCGTGTGGAGAGATATTGGCTACTTTTCCAAGCGAAATTTTAAAAGTATGATCATCAGAGCCACTTAGGGGCGTCTGATAATCTATCTGCAGGATAGTTACTTCAGGTACAGAGTTATTCCTGAAATGAATCTCCACAGCATCTGGCTTCTCTTGAGACCTGTTGGAATGCTCATAATTAATAGATCTTTTTAGTTGTGACAAAATGTCATTATTTATGCAATCAATTATGGTGCTTAATCGCTTCAGGAGATCAATACCAATGATTAAGCGATAAATTGGCAGATCCACTATAATGACAGGGTGTCTTATGACCCTGTTCCCTAGCTTTAGCTTTAACCATGCCATACCCCAAACTTTGAGGGGATCATTCCCAACACCTATTAGTGAACCATCAAATTCCCTTAGCTTAGGTTTGTGGGGTGTTAGCTCATCTAGCTGTGTGTAGTACCCGTGGGATAGAATAGTTGCCTGAGATCCTGTATCAATTAATCCCATGATAGGGTTAATAACAGAATCCTGGATCTCAGTTGATACATAATATCTCCCTGCAGTCTCTACCATTTCACACATAAAGTTATCATGTTTGAGCATTGGTGGACTTCGCCACGGTTTACTTAGATTCATTACATCACCTGACATGGCACAATCCTTATCGACCGCCTCTGTAATAGGGATAACATGCTTCCTGTATACTGCACTGCAGTTAGGGGATACTTCCTGCTGTAGGGATTGTTCTGCACGTTCATCTGTGGGAATAATGCTTAGGGGCAACTGAAAAATAGAAGAGTCATTAATACTTCCAGACCTGTCATGACATTCAGGCCTTTCGTTGCTGGGCTGTAGGGAGAGAATTTGATTAGTATCATTTTTAACATTCATTATTTCATTTGATATTTCTCTCCCTTCAGATAATATCTGAGTACTTATGACTGTGCCTGTGGCCCACTGTTGACCACTGGCTGTACCTCTAAAAAAGTATTATTCGGTGGCTGAGCCGTGAACACTTGACTCATATTAGCGAATTGTTTGCTCAACCGATTTAACTGGGTACTAAGCTGGGTACATACAAGTTACCTCTACCCCTGGGCCTAGCTCTTGATGCCCCATAGTAGTGATTCCTGGACCATTGGGTCACCTCAGAATCAGGGCCGCTGTTTCTATCCTGGTGTGGTTGCCCCTGGGGTTCAGCCTGTCTCGCAATACTTTCTTGGGGTGCACTATTTACCTGGGGCGACTAGTTATCCTGAGAATATCTGCGCCACTTATTGTATCTACCTTTACAGGGATACCTATTGCCTTGTGGGTATTCTTCTCTTTGGGGATACCTATTTTTCTGGTAGTTCCCCCCCCCCCTCTTGGGTATATTCCCCTCTGCGCCTCAGCCGTTGATGGTGAAGGGGCGGATTCAAAACCTTGTGGGCTAGGCCTGTTTTCTCTGGACACTTCTGCATATGTCTTCTTTTTGGATTCTAAATTTAGGGGGGTAGGTGACACTCTAGTTTCGGCCACTACTTTAGGATTGGGCTTTTTCTCTCTTTTATCCCCATGGTCAGTGGTTTGCTGTATGGCATATAATTTTGTACTTTCCCTAATCAGCCAATCTAAAGAACAGTTTTCATCATAGTCTCTAGCCAAATTTACTTTGATATGAGGGGGTAGGGCTTCATAAAATAAGTTAACAAATTCTGAGCTCTCAAATTAAATTTAGGATAATTTTTGGCCATACTGTAAGCTCCTTTCTGTGTAGAAAGGAATTCAATTGGGCTCTGGTTGGCACCACATTTCAAATTGTATATCGTTGCCTTAGCCACGGTCGCTGTACAATATGGGCCAAATTCTCTTTTACACCGTTGTTTTATTTCACTACAAGATTTGATATTCATATCTTTTAGTGAAGCAAAGTATTTATGATGCTTAACCTCAAATACCCGTGGCAGAAATTCAATTTTAGATTGCCCATCATTTATATTTAATACAGCTAAGGCATTTTCATAAGCCTCTAAATGATCAATTATGGAGGTGGTCCCCTTTTGGAAAATGGGTGTACTGCTTTACTTAGGAACTTGATTATGGTAGGGATGTCATACACTTTATTAAGTACATTACCAGATTTAATGGGGATCTTATTGTTTGGGTTAGTGCGCCCTTTATCTGTCCTATCTTTACTATGCTGAAATTTCACCGGCGCATTTTGATATGGGCTGTCTGAGAAGCTAGCCCCCCCTTCTGACACGCTATAGTAACTGACTTCTTCCTTTGAGGCGTAATAATTATCTTGTTCTTCAGAGTTAGGTAATTGCCTAAGGGGAAAATATATCTCTGGGTCTGAATTAGGGCCATCATTTGGGGACTTTTGTTTATCCTCCTGCCTTATATTTTGAATCTCACTTTTGACCCAGTCCTTAAAGGGACAGTCTACCATAGAATTGTTATTGTTTTAAAAGATAGATAATCCCTGGTTTTGCATAACTAACACAGTTATATTAATATACTTTTTACCTCTGTGATTACCTTGTATTTAAGAACCTTCTTCCAGCCCCCTGATCACATGACTGTGACTGTTTATTATCTATTGTCTTGCATTTAGCATTGTGTTGTGCTAAATCTTAAATAACCCCCTGTGCCTGAACACAGTGTTGTACTTTCTGTCTCTTTGTGTTGAAAATAGATTTAAAAAGCATGTGATAAGAGCCAGCCCTCAAGGGCTTAGAAATTAGCATATGAGCCTACCTAGGTTTAGTTTAAACTAAGAATACCAAGAGAAAAAAAGCAAATTTGATGATAAAAATTGGAAAGTTGATTCAATTTAAAAGTCCTATCTGAATAATGAAAGTTTAATTTATACTAGACTGTCCCTTTAATTGAGTTAATAATTTCAGCACTAGTGTTATTATTCAAAGTCTCCTAAGGGTTAAACCTCTTAATACGTCATTCAGTTTTAACACACTACCCTTCCCCCCCCAAATAAGACACAACAACTGAGTTGGGGAAAAGACCGGTCACGGTCACGTTTATTAAAACGTAGAACTTTAACGAAACTATTCGATAGTTTCCTAGGCAACTTTAAACTTGAACTTTGTAAAAGTTCTATAACTGTTGGCGGCACATATCCCTATCTAACTATCCCCTACCAACAGCCGGTCAAAGCCCCATACGGTACCTACAGCGTAGCACGTATTGCTGACGCTTCTTAGCATAGAATGGGTGTAAATTGTAGAGCTCTTCGGCCATACTTTGAGGAGGGGAACCCCTAGGCCGGCACCTAGCGGGTGTCACCCCTCCCCATTTCCCCAAGGCCGTCACTCGTCATTCAGACTGCTCGCTCCAAGGCTATGACCGACCGCCAGCTAGGGCACCACCACCAACCCAGAAGAGCGACCCCCCACCCCAGCTTGTCATACAACCCGCTGGTTGGGGGTGGTGTACTAAATTACAACCTGGGCTTACGTAGCTGATTCAACTAAACCCACCCCAGCCAGGGGATAGCCCTACCACTCTGCCACCTTCGACTCCTTGCCGCCAACTATTGCTTCTCCAAGGGACGGGCGGGCGGGGAAAATCCTCTCGAAGTCTGGAAGCAGGAAAAGAGGCCGAGACCACTGCAACATGGACCTATAAAGGTAAGCACACTCTCCGCCCCTCATATTAATATCCCTGCAAACTCCAGACTTCTAATCAGTTAACCCTTAGTTTTGTTACAGCCCCACTAGAGAGTCCTCCACTGTCATAAGGGTTAAACCTCTTAATACGTCATTCAGTTTTAACACACTACCCTTCCCCCCCCCCCAAATAAGACACAACAACTGAGTTGGGAAAAAGACCGGTCACGTTTATTAAAACGTAGAGCTTTAACGAAACTATTCAATAGTTTCCTAGGCAACTTTAAACTTGAACTTTGTAAAAGTTCTAGAACTCTTGGCGGCACATATCCATATCTAACTATCCCCTACCAACAGCCGGTCAAAGCCCCATACAGTACCTACAGCGTAGCACGGATTGCTGATGCTTGATGTAGAGCTCTTCGGCCATACTTTGAGGAGGGGAACCCCTAGGCCGGCACCTAGCGGGTGTCACCCCTCCCCATTTCCCCAAGGCCGTCACTCGTCATTCAGACTGCTCGCTCCAAGGCTATGACCGACCACCACAAGAGACAGAGTGTAACTCTTGCCGCCAACCCAACTGACCATAACAGACCCCAACCACAAGATTGGTTAACAACCTTGCATTAAACCCTTAACTTTACAAAACTTTTTTTTTTTTTAAACTTGAGCCAACAATGCTCTCCTTATGTCTGCAATGAAGATATCCAGCCCTTCGTCTGTCAAATGCACTCCATCAGGGCGATATAGCTCCTTACTGTCAGCCGTAATACTCTCATGCCTAATTACTTACCCCGATGCTGCCATGACCGCTCTTCCCAACTCTCTGTTCATCTTTTTCCTTACATTATAGGCCGCTCTCTGCGACACCATGAATCTCCACTGCAGTCATGCGACCACAAAGGACCATCCCACTTTAACGCCCTGCAGCCATGCCCACATCCACTTCACATCAGAGACCATACATCTTATAAGGTCTAAGGCAGGTACAGAGCCCAAATCGTTCCCCCCTACATGAAGAACCACCACATTTGGCAAACCCCACCTCCTGTAGGCATCCTGCAATAGGGAGGGTAGGTCGTTCCACAATAAGCCTCACCGGCCGAGCCAGCGAACACTGGCCCTTGATGCCCCAAAGCCCAATTGTTGGCCTCCCAGGGAGCGTAGAGCCCTGATTGCTGCCCAGTGCACAAATGAGTGCCCCACAATCCAAATGCGCACCGGTGACTTGCCCTTACCTAAAACAACAGCATGTGGACAAACTCAGCACAGGAAACATAACACTACATCAAAGTCATCAAACATGCATTTAACCCCAACTAGTTTGTTCCCCTTACTCCCTTCCCCTTTAAAGTCCTACTGAACCGACTTCAAAGGCCTTACGTACAGTTTGTAGCGAATCGATCTCCACCGGCCCAAACGCTTAACTTAGCCCACATGCACCCCCTTTGACACTGCGCTAGTCGCCGCCCCAATCCTGAAGGAGTGCGAAGCAATCCTAGCAGGGTCCAACCCGCAAGCAGCAACCGCCGATGCGAGCACCTTTTTAAACTGAAATATGGATAAAGCCGATGAGTCCTCATGCACCAGGAACAGCCCTGGCCCAGCCGGACGTACCCGCATATAATTTTCTACATTAACTACCAGGCAACATTCCTGCACGACCAACCTAGGTAAAGGGAGCCACGCCCCTTTCCCTGCCTGGTCCGTCTTTGAACGCGGAATGAAAAGTAACAAACTTCCATCCGCTGACCTTACATGGTCAAGCTGCACCCCCCTCTTCCATTTACAGTTGCCGAAGATACCAGCTCACCTACTCTCAACGCACCCACAAATGCCATTGTGAAAGCAGCCCTAAACAACAACACCTCATATGTGCTGGTGCACACGCCCTCCAGCGACCCTACCAGTAACTTCAAGCGCTGAAGCGTGATAGGTTCCCTTTTATCCATCGCCCTAGGCTCAGACCTGCCCCATCCCTTCAACACCTGCCTTACCAAGAAAGAGTTTGAGAACTCTGGAAAGGCTAAGGTTTTGCTGAAAAACGCCACAGCCACCAAGCGGCTTTGCGCTGCTGGTCTGGAAACCCCTTTCTCCTTCAAGCACCCCAGCCATTCCAACACATGTACCTGAGAGGCTTGCTGAAGCCTATAGCCCTTTCCCGTTCAGAATGACACCCAAGCCTTCCAATGAGCTTCGTATGTCGTCCAGGTCTTGAGAGCCAAGGACACCTTCACTAACTGAATGATTGATGACCACTTGTCGCTAGCTACCAGAGAAACAATGGGCAGTTTAGACCACTGGCCGCTGCCCGCGGAGCCAACTTCCTAAATTCCTCCCACTTGAATCTAGACAAAGCATCTGCTAGGCTGTTGTTTACCCCGGGAACGTGGCGTGCTGAGAACATCACATTAAGCCGCAAGCAACGTAGCACCAGGTGCCTAAGGTACCTGACCACCACCGGTGAAGAGGCCGACAACCTGTTGATGGCGTACACCACACTCATGTTGTCTGACCAAAACACCACTTCCCTATTTGCTAGCTTCTGCCACAATTCTACTGCCACCACAATAGGAAATAATTCCAACAGTGTCAGATACCTAGTTAATCCGCTAGCGACCCACACTGCGGGCCATGCTGCCGCGCTCCACTCACCATCCAGGTATGCACCGTAGCCAAAACCCCCCGCTGCATCTGTGAACAGGTGCAGCGTCTGCTTTGACATTGGATCGTGGCGCCATAGGCACACCCCATTAAAATGAGATCAGAACTCTCAAACTTTGAGATCGTCCCTCATCTCGTGAGTGACCCTGAAGACCCCCGGTTTAACCCTATGGCCTTTCAATTGCTCTCCCAGCCTCCTATTTAAGACGCACCCCATCGGTATTGCCCTTCCGGCAAAATTTAGCAAACCCAATAGCGATTGCAATTGTTTCGTGGAAATGCTAACCGATTCCGCCACTGCCCTGACTATTGTCAGCAGCTTGACTACTTTATCCTGGGGAAGCCGACATTCTGCTGCAACAGTGTTGATTTCTATTCCCAAGAAAGTCAGGCACGTGCATGGGCCTTGTGTTTTGTCCTCGGCTAGCGGAACTCCAAATTCCGCTGTCACAGCCCGCATCACCGTCATTAGGTGATCACACTCCCCCGACCCAGCTCGGCCTATCAACAAGAAGTCATCCAGGTAATGGGCAATCCTCCCCCTTCCTGCTGACTCTTGAACCACCCAATGTAGGAACGAGCTAAAACACTCAAAGCGCAGGACAAGGAGCAGCCCATGGGCAGGCATCTGTCCACATAAAATCCCCCATCAAATATCAAGCCCATAAGCTTGAAGGCAGACGGGTGCAGAGGTAGCAACCGGAAAGCGGATTCTATATCCAGCTTAGCCAGCAGTGCCCCCCTTCCTGTCGCCTTAACCAGCTCCACCGTCTCGTCAAATGATTGATAGTGTACCGAGCTCATTGCCGGATCTATTGCATCATTTACAGAAGCCCCCTTTGGGTACGATAGGTTGTGTATAAGTCTGAATTTCCCGGTTTCCTTCTTGGGGACTACTCCCAGCGGGGAGACGACCATATCTGGGAATGGTTGGCACGAAAACGGGCCAACCACCCTACCCAAAACCACCTCCTTACGAAGCTTCTCCTGAACCACCTCTGGGAATTCATATGCCGACTTAAGATTGCGGTGCACCGCCGACCCCCGCACTAAATTTTGCACTGGGATCTGAAAACCCTGCGTCAGCCCTCCCGCAGCACCCCAGCCGCCTCCCAATCCGGGTAGCGCACCAGCCACGGAATGATGGCCCCCGCCTTAAGAGGCGTTGGGGCCCTTTCCACCAAGGCCGCCTCTGGGGGCCCCTTTATCTCCCCCATTGTCCTTTCTCTTCACGCAATCGATCCCTGAGTGTTGGCCGCCACAGAATTTACAGATGTGGCGAAAGGAGCAACCTGCCTCTCTGTCACACTGTTTATCCTGGAACTTCCAGCATTCTCTGCCCCGTTTGCGCACGCGCGGCGTAGGCCTACCGTTCCTTGACCGACTACCCCCAGGCGGGGATGGGGACCGATCCGACCGCAATTTTGACCACAGGTGCATTTCCTGCATGCCAAAATGCAGAAGCGGGTTTCCCACCATTTTTCTCCGAAAAGCCATATCATAATCTCTCCAAGCACCTTCCTTGAAGCATTCATGAATGCTCTGAATTGTGTCTGCGTACTAAAACAAGTTATGCCCCTGGGCAGGCCATTTGTCCACATAGCAGGCAGCCATGACCCTAAAGCACTTTTGCCACTCCTCAAACGTCTCCGGACGCCAGTACCGTCCTCCGCCTTCTCCTTCTCCCTATAAGCTTCCGCGGACAACTCAAAAATATTCACATACCTCCCCTCCTGGATCTTTTTGATAACCTTTGTTTTCAAGTGTCCATAGAGGGAGTGTACCAAACAGGGGTACGTATCCCCCTGCATGGCCACTTTCCGTGACATAGGGAGGACAGACGCCACTCCGCTAAGTGTCACCAACTGATTGTTCGCTAACACAACCGGCATCTCCACTACCCCTGACTTTGCCTTTTCCTGCACAGCAAACATCTTTTTAATCATCCTAAACATACGCTCTTGGCCTTTCCCCACTAGCCCTAAAGCGTTTCCACTCTCTGAGTCAGACCCACTGGATGAAGTACCCAAATCAGCATGTGTGTGTATAGGAAACAAAGGCTCACCCATAACTGCTGCTGCTGTGGAAGTTGATGGCACTTCTCCTTGTACTGGCGTTGAGACTGCTGCCAGCTGAGACTCCACCTGCGGCTGAGATGCACTTGCTCCCACTGTTCCACTGGAAGTACTGGATGCCATGGTTGCCTGTGAAACAACAGAAAGATGGGGAGTATTCTGGGAAAAGGACGGAGCCCCAGCAGGGCCCACCCTGTCACTCACACCCCAATTACCACCCAAGTTCATGCCCAATGCTGTGGAGACCACTCTCTGCCAGTCCATATTACTCATCTGCACCCCCGTTGCCATTATGGGTGCACTGTGCCCCAGCGCATTGCCAGAACCTGCTCCTGCACCTATCCCCCCCCCTGTGTAATGGGAAATGCTGTCTGCCCCTGCTGCCTTACAGGAACTGAAGCTGCCTGTCCCCCCAGTGATAGGCTAGGGAGCGGCATTAACCCTGCCTGGCTGAATGCAACTGTGCTCGTCCCTTGCGTCACCACATATTGACCTCCTGTCTGCGACACAGCTACCAAAGGCCTATTTGCCAGCAACTCATTCACACCAACAATCCTCCCTGTATTTTGCCAGCCACTCGTGACCACCAAAGCTTCCTGTCTAGCCCCGCCCTCGGCACTTCCTCCCTCTGAAGCCGCTGACTGCTGATGCAGGTTAATGCCTCCTGTGCTAGCCCTGACTGTCTGCGCCTGCTGTGCCGCCCCCGGACCATCAGCCATCCGTCTGCCAAGTGCCCCACTCGTCTCCAGCCCACCGGGTGCCCTCCCTGGAGCCCCGCCCTCACCCCGGAGCCTCCCCAACTTACTGGGTGCTCCGTGGGCAAAGACGCTCCTGCTCCGTTGTCTCCGCCTGCTCCGACCACGCCCCGCCTCCGAATCGACGTCTGACGATTGCGACATGCGTGAGGCTTCATCGGAGGAGGCGTGGCTTGGTCGGGGCCTAGGCTCCCTCGTATCCTGCACCAGGATTGTGCCTGTAACCTCCCCCCCGCACCCTTGGCCCTCCGGAACAGGCCCGCCCCCGCCGCATGGGGCGACAGTGACCGGGCAAGCACCAGTAGGGCCGAGATAGTGGCCGGGGAGAGTGATGCCAACTGAGCTAGGCCGGAAGCCTCCAGTAGCTCCTGAGAGGGGACCAATCCCCCACCATGTTGCGACTGCAGCCCTAACAGCCCAGCCGCCTGCATGAGGCCTGTACCGGCCCCACTCACCTCCCCTCTCTGATCAGCCCCAGCACGCCTAGAAACCACCCCAGCACTAGTGCTAGGGGCAGCCGACACCTGTTTTGGCTTTGCTGGGCCCTTTCCTTTCCCCCCTCTCCCTCTACCTCTCACAATATGGGAAACAGGGGACCTGGTCTGGGGGGTAGGTGGTACAACCTCCTCTGAACTGTCCATTCTTTCTCCTGCAGGCCTCCGGACTCCAGCTGAACCAGATTCCTCCTCCCTGAATCTTCTCGGCCTAACTGAAGCTCTCCTTGAACGTTCCATCTCAAGACAGAAAATCCTCTCGAAGTCTGGAAGCAGGAAAAGAGGCCGAGACCACTGCAACATGGACCTATAAAGGTAAGCACACTCTCCACCCCTCATATTGCAACAAAGTAACAACAATATCCCTGCAAACTCCAGACTTCTAATCAGTTAACCCTTAGTTTTGTTACAGCCCCACTAGAGGGCCCTCCACTGTCATTATTGCTGCTGATTTGTCTCTTTAATTCATTTATTTCCTGTTCATATTCTTTTTCAGCCCCACAATATCTAGCTTTTAAAGTTTTATTTTCATTTTGGCATTTTTCATAATCTTCTTCTAAAGCTTTAAATTTAGCCATTAATATTTGATTATATTCATATTATAGTCAGACATCTTTTTATTAGCTTCTAGAATCTCTAACTTTCTGTTAACAAAGGCTTCTTCAAATTCTCGCAATGAATAATTTTCACCCCTTAGCTGTCCTAATTGTCTGTTTTGTCCGTAATACTCTCATGCCTAATTACAAACCCCGATGCTGCCATGACCGCTCTTCCCAACTCTCTGTTCATCTTTTTCCTTACATTATAGGCCGCTCTCTGCGACACCATGAATCTCCACTGCAGTCATGCGACCACAAAGGACCATCCCACTTTAACGCCCTGCAGCCATGCCCACATCCACTTCACATCAGAGACCATACATCTTATAAGGTCTAAGGCAGGTACAGAGCCCAAATCGTTCCCCCCTACATGAAGAACCACCACATTTGGCAAACCCCACCTCCTGTAGGCATCCTGCAATAGGGAGGGTAGGTCGTTCCACAATAAGCCTCACCGGCCGAGCCAGCGAACACTGGCCCTTGATGCCCCAAAGCCCAATTGTTGGCCTCCCAGGGAGCGTAGAGCCCTGATTGCTGCCCAGTGCACAAATGAGTGCCCCACAATCCAAATGCGCACCGGTGACTTGCCCTTACCTAAAACAACAGCATGTGGACAAACTCAGCACAGGAAACATAACACTACATCAAAGTCATCAAACATGCATTTAACCCCAACTAGTTTGTTCCCCTTACTCCCTTCCCCTTTAAAGTCCTACTGAACCGACTTCAAAGGCCTTACGTACAGTTTGTAGCGAATCGATCTCCACCGGCCCAAACGCTTAACTTAGCCCACATGCACCCCCTTTGACACTGCGCTAGTCGCCGCCCCAATCCTGAAGGAGTGCGAAGCAATCCTAGCAGGGTCCAACCCGCAAGCAGCAACCGCCGATGCGAGCACCTTTTTAAACTGAAATATGGATAAAGCCGATGAGTCCTCATGCACCAGGAACAGCCCTGGCCCAGCCGGACGTACCCGCATATAATTTTCTACATTAACTACCAGGCAACATTCCTGCACGACCAACCTAGGTAAAGGGAGCCACGCCCCTTTCCCTGCCTGGTCCGTCTTTGAACGCGGAATGAAAAGTAACAAACTTCCATCCGCTGACCTTACATGGTCAAGCTGCACCCCCCTCTTCCATTTACAGTTGCCGAAGATACCAGCTCACCTACTCTCAACGCACCCACAAATGCCATTGTGAAAGCAGCCCTAAACAACAACACCTCATATGTGCTGGTGCACACGCCCTCCAGCGACCCTACCAGTAACTTCAAGCGCTGAAGCGTGATAGGTTCCCTTTTATCCATCGCCCTAGGCTCAGACCTGCCCCATCCCTTCAACACCTGCCTTACCAAGAAAGAGTTTGAGAACTCTGGAAAGGCTAAGGTTTTGCTGAAAAACGCCACAGCCACCAAGCGGCTTTGCGCTGCTGGTCTGGAAACCCCTTTCTCCTTCAAGCACCCCAGCCATTCCAACACATGTACCTGAGAGGCTTGCTGAAGCCTATAGCCCTTTCCCGTTCAGAATGACACCCAAGCCTTCCAATGAGCTTCGTATGTCGTCCAGGTCTTGAGAGCCAAGGACACCTTCACTAACTGAATGATTGATGACCACTTGTCGCTAGCTACCAGAGAAACAATGGGCAGTTTAGACCACTGGCCGCTGCCCGCGGAGCCAACTTCCTAAATTCCTCCCACTTGAATCTAGACAAAGCATCTGCTAGGCTGTTGTTTACCCCGGGAACGTGGCGTGCTGAGAACATCACATTAAGCCGCAAGCAACGTAGCACCAGGTGCCTAAGGTACCTGACCACCACCGGTGAAGAGGCCGACAACCTGTTGATGGCGTACACCACACTCATGTTGTCTGACCAAAACACCACTTCCCTATTTGCTAGCTTCTGCCACAATTCTACTGCCACCACAATAGGAAATAATTCCAACAGTGTCAGATACCTAGTTAATCCGCTAGCGACCCACACTGCGGGCCATGCTGCCGCGCTCCACTCACCATCCAGGTATGCACCGTAGCCAAAACCCCCCGCTGCATCTGTGAACAGGTGCAGCGTCTGCTTTGACATTGGATCGTGGCGCCATAGGCACACCCCATTAAAATGAGATCAGAACTCTCAAACTTTGAGATCGTCCCTCATCTCGTGAGTGACCCTGAAGACCCCCGGTTTAACCCTATGGCCTTTCAATTGCTCTCCCAGCCTCCTATTTAAGACGCACCCCATCGGTATTGCCCTTCCGGCAAAATTTAGCAAACCCAATAGCGATTGCAATTGTTTCGTGGAAATGCTAACCGATTCCGCCACTGCCCTGACTATTGTCAGCAGCTTGACTACTTTATCCTGGGGAAGCCGACATTCTGCTGCAACAGTGTTGATTTCTATTCCCAAGAAAGTCAGGCACGTGCATGGGCCTTGTGTTTTGTCCTCGGCTAGCGGAACTCCAAATTCCGCTGTCACAGCCCGCATCACCGTCATTAGGTGATCACACTCCCCCGACCCAGCTCGGCCTATCAACAAGAAGTCATCCAGGTAATGGGCAATCCTCCCCCTTCCTGCTGACTCTTGAACCACCCAATGTAGGAACGAGCTAAAACACTCAAAGCGCAGGACAAGGAGCAGCCCATGGGCAGGCATCTGTCCACATAAAATCCCCCATCAAATATCAAGCCCATAAGCTTGAAGGCAGACGGGTGCAGAGGTAGCAACCGGAAAGCGGATTCTATATCCAGCTTAGCCAGCAGTGCCCCCCTTCCTGTCGCCTTAACCAGCTCCACCGTCTCGTCAAATGATTGATAGTGTACCGAGCTCATTGCCGGATCTATTGCATCATTTACAGAAGCCCCCTTTGGGTACGATAGGTTGTGTATAAGTCTGAATTTCCCGGTTTCCTTCTTGGGGACTACTCCCAGCGGGGAGACGACCATATCTGGGAATGGTTGGCACGAAAACGGGCCAACCACCCTACCCAAAACCACCTCCTTACGAAGCTTCTCCTGAACCACCTCTGGGAATTCATATGCCGACTTAAGATTGCGGTGCACCGCCGACCCCCGCACTAAATTTTGCACTGGGATCTGAAAACCCTGCGTCAGCCCTCCCGCAGCACCCCAGCCGCCTCCCAATCCGGGTAGCGCACCAGCCACGGAATGATGGCCCCCGCCTTAAGAGGCGTTGGGGCCCTTTCCACCAAGGCCGCCTCTGGGGGCCCCTTTATCTCCCCCATTGTCCTTTCTCTTCACGCAATCGATCCCTGAGTGTTGGCCGCCACAGAATTTACAGATGTGGCGAAAGGAGCAACCTGCCTCTCTGTCACACTGTTTATCCTGGAACTTCCAGCATTCTCTGCCCCGTTTGCGCACGCGCGGCGTAGGCCTACCGTTCCTTGACCGACTACCCCCAGGCGGGGATGGGGACCGATCCGACCGCAATTTTGACCACAGGTGCATTTCCTGCATGCCAAAATGCAGAAGCGGGTTTCCCACCATTTTTCTCCGAAAAGCCATATCATAATCTCTCCAAGCACCTTCCTTGAAGCGTTCATGAATGCTCTGAATTGTGTCTGCGTACTAAAACAAGTTATGCCCCTGGGCAGGCCATTTGTCCACATAGCAGGCAGCCATGACCCTAAAGCACTTTTGCCACTCCTCAAACGTCTCCGGACGCCAGTACCGTCCTCCGCCTTCTCCTTCTCCCTATAAGCTTCCGCGGACAACTCAAAAATATTCACATACCTCCCCTCCTGGATCTTTTTGATAACCTTTGTTTTCAAGTGTCCATAGAGGGAGTGTACCAAACAGGGGTACGTATCCCCCTGCATGGCCACTTTCCGTGACATAGGGAGGACAGACGCCACTCCGCTAAGTGTCACCAACTGATTGTTCGCTAACACAACCGGCATCTCCACTACCCCTGACTTTGCCTTTTCCTGCACAGCAAACATCTTTTTAATCATCCTAAACATACGCTCTTGGCCTTTCCCCACTAGCCCTAAAGCGTTTCCACTCTCTGAGTCAGACCCACTGGATGAAGTACCCAAATCAGCATGTGTGTGTATAGGAAACAAAGGCTCACCCATAACTGCTGCTGCTGTGGAAGTTGATGGCACTTCTCCTTGTACTGGCGTTGAGACTGCTGCCAGCTGAGACTCCACCTGCGGCTGAGATGCACTTGCTCCCACTGTTCCACTGGAAGTACTGGATGCCATGGTTGCCTGTGAAACAACAGAAAGATGGGGAGTATTCTGGGAAAAGGACGGAGCCCCAGCAGGGCCCACCCTGTCACTCACACCCCAATTACCACCCAAGTTCATGCCCAATGCTGTGGAGACCACTCTCTGCCAGTCCATATTACTCATCTGCACCCCCGTTGCCATTATGGGTGCACTGTGCCCCAGCGCATTGCCAGAACCTGCTCCTGCACCTATCCCCCCCCCTGTGTAATGGGAAATGCTGTCTGCCCCTGCTGCCTTACAGGAACTGAAGCTGCCTGTCCCCCCAGTGATAGGCTAGGGAGCGGCATTAACCCTGCCTGGCTGAATGCAACTGTGCTCGTCCCTTGCGTCACCACATATTGACCTCCTGTCTGCGACACAGCTACCAAAGGCCTATTTGCCAGCAACTCATTCACACCAACAATCCTCCCTGTATTTTGCCAGCCACTCGTGACCACCAAAGCTTCCTGTCTAGCCCCGCCCTCGGCACTTCCTCCCTCTGAAGCCGCTGACTGCTGATGCAGGTTAATGCCTCCTGTGCTAGCCCTGACTGTCTGCGCCTGCTGTGCCGCCCCCGGACCATCAGCCATCCGTCTGCCAAGTGCCCCACTCGTCTCCAGCCCACCGGGTGCCCTCCCTGGAGCCCCGCCCTCACCCCGGAGCCTCCCCAACTTACTGGGTGCTCCGTGGGCAAAGACGCTCCTGCTCCGTTGTCTCCGCCTGCTCCGACCACGCCCCGCCTCCGAATCGACGTCTGACGATTGCGACATGCGTGAGGCTTCATCGGAGGAGGCGTGGCTTGGTCGGGGCCTAGGCTCCCTCGTATCCTGCACCAGGATTGTGCCTGTAACCTCCCCTCCGCACCCTTGGCCCTCCGGAACAGGCCCGCCCCCGCCGCATGGGGCGACAGTGACCGGGCAAGCACCAGTAGGGCCGAGATAGTGGCCGGGGAGAGTGATGCCAACTGAGCTAGGCCGGAAGCCTCCAGTAGCTCCTGAGAGGGGACCAATCCCCCACCATGTTGCGACTGCAGCCCTAACAGCCCAGCCGCCTGCATGAGGCCTGTACCGGCCCCACTCACCTCCCCTCTCTGATCAGCCCCAGCACGCCTAGAAACCACCCCAGCACTAGTGCTAGGGGCAGCCGACACCTGTTTTGGCTTTGCTGGGCCCTTTCCTTTCCCCCCTCTCCCTCTACCTCTCACAATATGGGAAACAGGGGACCTGGTCTGGGGGGTAGGTGGTACAACCTCCTCTGAACTGTCCATTCTTTCTCCTGCAGGCCTCCGGACTCCAGCTGAACCAGATTCCTCCTCCCTGAATCTTCTCGGCCTAACTGAAGCTCTCCTTGAACGTTCCATCTCAAGACAGAAAATCCTCTCGAAGTCTGGAAGCAGGAAAAGAGGCCAAGACCACTGCAACATGGACCTATAAAGGTAAGCACACTCTCCACCCCTCATATTGCAACAAAGTAACAACAATATCCCTGCAAACTCCAGACTTCTAATCAGTTAACCCTTAGTTTTGTTACAGCCCCACTAGAGGGCCCTCCACTGTCATTATTGCTGCTGATTTGTCTCTTTAATTCATTTATTTCCTGTTCATATTCTTTTTCAGCCCCACAATATCTAGCTTTTAAAGTTTTATTTTCATTTTGGCATTTTTCATAATCTTCTTCTAAAGCTTTAAATTTAGCCATTAATATTTGATTATATTCATATTATAGTCAGACATCTTTTTATTAGCTTCTAGAATCTCTAACTTTCTGTTAACAAAGGCTTCTTCAAATTCTCGCAATGAATAATTTTCACCCCTTAGCTGTCCTAATTGTCTGTTTTGTCCTGCCAGTTGGCTAGAAATCTCACAGCTCAGTTTCTCAGCATCCAACAGTCTTAGGAAACGGCGTTGCACGCCGAGAAACGCGTCACTGTCTGAGATGTTTTAAAGAATTTTCATTAAATCACTTGTTTTATATACTACCGTTGTCCTGTTGACTTACTAGAGTCATTTTATCCTGCACAATCGTTGGTACCTGCATTTCTGTAGGACGGCTCAGTGAGTGGAATATCACGGAGAGCACCTGTCACTAATAGCCTGCTGTGTAACCTTGCCTTAGAGTCAGCCGAGCGGCTCAGAAGCCTTGGTTCGCTTCATCTGCACTATATAGTGTGCTTTGCTAAATGTGAGTACATCGACATAAGATTTCCTTTGCTGATTTCAACTTGTGTTGTTTGTTGCTGCACTTAGAGGCGCCTCTGTATTTTGTTCCCACCTCCAGGGGAATTCCTATGCTATTTGACGAGCCATTCCGTTAAGCACCTTTGGGAAATTATCCCTGACTTTTCTTTGGGATATCTGAAGAGACTGGTCACCACCATCTATATCGTTTTGGATTGGTATTTACCGTATATACTGTAAGAGTTGGTGTATTCTCTGTAAGATGGATCGCAACTGCAGATTAGAAAAATATTATTTGTATCACCAAGACAATAGGGCTATTTAATCAGCATAGACCATGTAGTCTGAAGTGAAAAATAATAATTCAGGTTTGATTGCTGTTGAAGCAGGCACAGCAAGTTCCTTCTCAACACAGTGTTCCCAAATATGTTTATGTATCACAGAATGGGAATAGGAAGTGTTGATTGGTGATAGTAGGATGCCCCTAACTTGGGGTGAAATATGCAAGTGACGTCAGAACAAACACACGTTCCTGCCTGAAGCTGCTAACTTTTCCCAAGAGGCAGAAAGTACTATGCTGCTAGTTAGTATAAGAGCAGGGTTAATTGCAGATCGGTAGCATCTTGCTAAATTAGAATGTCCTTTCCTTAAGCTGCAGGAAGTTTATAGCTTAGCCGCACAATGGTAGAGCATCTGAGAAAGCGGCTTAGGTTTGATATCAGCAGCTAGGTGGGGGAGGAGCCCGGAATAAACTTAGTTTTCGTCTTAGTAAGGAGCCCTTTGTGAGAGTCCGGTACTTGGGAATTCCTCTATTGTTATGCAGTGAAGCACTCAGGTACCTGGTAGGAGCGGAACATAAAGACAGCTGTTGGCTGATTTTCAGAGCACTGCAGTGATCGGAGTTAGCGTGCAGTTAAAGCTGACATCGGCAGAGATCACACAGCAGTCGGAAGGTACCGCACCTTGTCTGCTTTTAGTCCGTAGGTGTAAAAGGCAGTATGTGAGTTCAGTTAGGCAGATGCTTCAGCCACAGGCGGTTGCAGGAACAGATTGACTAGGAATGTCCTGTGTAACAAGTTGCTGCAGGTGATAGCTTATAGTCCAAAAAGGCTTGAGAATACAGAGTAGCAATAGCGAACAAACCAACTAGGTAGAACTACAATGTTCAATAACTAAGCACCTGTTTGTTGTCAGGTGATCATTTAAGTACCAGATAGGTAGGAAATCCATGAAATGGGGAGGGAGAAAGGTAAAACATGGAGTGGAATCCTTACATACGCCCCCCGTCAAGGAAGCCGATCCTTGGCTTGATGCTTCGGTCTATGAGGGTTGCACCTATGAAAACGAGAAAGCAGTCTAGTGGCGTTAATGTGGGTGTAGTGTTCCCAACTGTCATCATCTGGCAAGAAGCCCTTCCACCTCACTAGATACTGCAACTGGTCATTACAGAGCCAAGAGTCCAAGAGTTCTTGCACCTCATAGGAGTTAGAGTCTAGGGGAACCAGGTCCGGAGGGAGAATGGTCTTCAAAGCAGGGGAAGCTGTAGCTGGCTTGATGAGTGAAAAGTGGAAGGTTGGATGGATTGGCAGTGATGGAGGAAGTTCCAATGTGACTGCGTTGGAGTTGATAACATGAGTGATGGTAAACGGTCCAATAAACAAGCCAGCTAACTTCTTACTAGGGACTGGTATCTTGATGTTTTTCATTGAAAGCCAGACTCTATCACCCACTGCATACAATGGAGAGGGTCTTCTACGAAGATCATAATATCTCTTTTGTATAGCTTGTGCGTTTTGGATGTTTTTACATAAGAAATGGAAATTCTCAACTATTGCTTGTAGAAGATCATCAACTGAAGGTGAGTTCTGAGTTTCCGTGTCTCGTAGTGAAAAGCTAGGGTGAAATGCATAATTGGCGAAGAATGGAGAGAGGTTGGTCGAGCTGTTTTTGCAATTGTTATATGCGAATTCTGCCATATATAAATATCAAGGCCACTCTGTTTGTTGGTAAGAGCAGTAACAGCGAAGATACTGCTCGAGCCATTGGTTTAGCCTTTCGGTTTGACCGTTGGTCTGGGGATGGAAAGCTGTACTTAAGCGGTGATCAATTTGTAGATGTTGAGATAGGGTTTTCCAAAACTTCGAGGTAAATTGAGCACCCCTGTCGGTTGTTATGATGTTAGGGAGCCCATGAAAACGTAAAACTGAATTTAGGAACAACAGAGCTGTTTCGCTGGATGTGGGAACTTTATGGTACGGGATGAACATAGCCATTTTTGTAAGGATGTCTGTAACAACTAGGATGGTGTTAAAACCAGAACTCAATCGGAGTTCGACAATGAAGTCCATGCCAATATAAACCCATGGTCTTTCGGGGATGTCTAAGTATGTAAGTTGACCGTAAGGTTTATTCCTATCCTTTTTGGGAGTAATACAGATGGTACAGGCTTGGATGTAGTCACGGACTGTTTCAGGCATGTTTGGCCACCAATAAACTCTGCTTAGTAGATCTATGGTCCTTTTGATACCTGGGTGACCCAGTAGTGGAGGATCATGATGTTGTTTGATCAATTCGTTCCTGAGACTTTCAGGGACATAGAGGTTCGTGCCGTGATAATAGAGACTATCCTTGAGTGAAAGAGATTGGTGAGGTATCCGGTTATCTAATCGTAGAGCAGTACGGAGTTGTATCTTGAAGGCGGGCATTAGACCCAGGAATTTGTCAGTGGGTATAATTGAAGTAGTTTCTTGGGTATTTGGTGGTCTGGGATCTTTCCTAGAAAGCGCGTTGGCTTTACCATTTTTAGAACCAGGTCTGTATACAATCAGGTAATTAAATCTACTGAAGTATAGACTCCATCTCACTTGTCTACTGGAAAGCATTTTATTCCTCTGGAGAAATTCTAGGTTGCGATGGTCAGTGTTATATGATGATAGGCTGTGAAGTGCCTTCCAGAAGATGTCTCCATGTGTCATGAATTGAATGCCTGTCTCTTTAAGGAGATGTTTTTTGCTAATCTGAGTCCTGGCTATAAAGGAGCCTGCAACATTCAATACCTTGCTTGGTATTGAAGTTGCATGCTTCCCTGCTTAGCCGCTCTCACTGAGGACTCTGACTCTCTGCCTATTCGGCTGAACTTCACTACACACGCTGATTGCGTGTCATTCCCTCAACTTCCGGTTTCAGGGACCACCGCACTTCCGGTTTTCACGGAACAGAACGCTGCAGCTCTGTAAGCAGCTCTCCCCTCAATCTGTTCTGCCGGTTTGCTTAATTCAAAAACTGAACCACCATTGCTCTAATCTATTCTGCCTCCGGAGGTGAGTCTTTGCTGGACATTATTTCTTCTGTATTTTTGTCTCATAACCATTATTTGCTACCATCTTATTTTTACCAAAACTTTACTTTTTACTTTTTGTTTTGCTGGACATTATTTCTTTTGTATTTTTGTCTCATACTCATTATTTGCTCCAATCCTATTTTTTCCCAAAACTTTACTTTTTACTTTTTGATTATATGCAGTCCTAAACTTAAAGACCTAAAACTGTTTATCTTGTTGATTACTCCTTTAGTGAGAACCACAATCAAACTCACTTATATTGTCCACAACAGTTTTAGCTCTCATATTAAACACCACTCACTCAAATTATATGTGTGTATTCACAGATAAATACTCACTATAATTTATGTGAGACACAACCTTAATTTTTATGGTCTGCTATAACTATTGTTTTGCACATGTTTGTTTTAAACTTCTAACTTCTAGTTAGTGTGTGTTACAGAATACCAAGCCCAAAAAATCAAACAGAATGCTGAACCCTGCTGACCTACAGGCTCATGTCATGGAACTCTCCCATAAAGTAGATCAGTTGACACAGGGTCTTAGAGAACTACATTCAGAGAATTTAACCCTAAAAAGTATTATAAAAGAAGGGTTTAATTCTCCTCCTGTTCCCCCTGAACCACCTATTAGTCCCCCTGAACATTTCTCAGGTGATATAAAGACTTTTAGACAGTTTTACAATGCATGCAGAATGTTTATTACACTAAAACCAAAAACATTTCCTACTGAAAGAATTAAAATTCTAACAATAATATCTCATTTAAAATGAGAACCCCGTGCTTGGGCGGACTCCTTGTATGAATCTAATGACCCCATACTTGAATCAGTTGATGACTTTTTTAGAGCAATGTCTGACCTGTATGAGGATCCTCATAAACAATTGACTGCAGAAAATACCTTACGTAGCCTAAAGCAGAACAAAAGACATGTAGAAGACTATATATCTGAATTTAAAATCTGGCAAAGGGACACACAATGGAACCAGATTTCATTAATAAATCAATTCAGATTAGGTTTATCAGACCCTATAAAAGACGAATTAGTCAGAATTGATCTCCCAGATTCTCTAGAGGCACTAATGGCCCTTACTACTAAAATTGATAGGAGATTCAGAGAGAGAAGGTTAGAGAAACAAACACATGACACAGTAGCCAGATATCATCCATCCTGTCCTGTGACATATAGCTCAAAGGGTAATGCAGAGGCCATGGATATTGGGTTCATTAGAGGACCGCTAACACCAGAGGAAAAGTCTCATCGCAAGGAACATGCACTCTGCATGTACTGTGCCTCCAAGGACCATTCTGTCACGGACTGCCCATCTCTGAAAAGACAGAAATCTGGTGAGTCAATTTGTACTCTACACAACTTTACACTGTCTACCCATAAACCAACTTACTTATTAGTTCCCATCTCGTTACAGTGGGAAAAACAGCGACTAAACCTTGAAGCCGTTGTGGACTCTGGCGCTTATGCCAATTATATTGATATCTCTATAGCAAAGAATAAAAATATACCGTTTGTTGTGAAAAAAAATCCAGTTGCTGTACGTTTGATTGATGGTAATAGTTTATCTACAGGTCCCATCACACACCAAACAATCCCCATACTTGTTAACATCCACAATAACCACCAAGAATACATCTCCTTTGATATAATCACCTCTCCAATGTTCCCAGTCATACTCGGGTTACACTGGTTAAGACAACACCAACCTATGATTCATTGGAAACAAAATAATATAGAATTTAACTCACCCTACTGTAATTCTACTTGTCTACTTTGCCAATCTATACTTCACATTAATCAAGATGAAGGGTTAATAACCCACCAATATCATGATTTTTCATTGGTTTTTGATAAAATAGAGGCAGAATCTCTACCCCCCCATAGAGAGTATGACTGCCCCATAGAACTTATACCAGGGTCAGACATTCCATATGGGCATATCTTCCCTCTATCCCAAACCGAATTAGTAAGGTTAAAAGAATACATAAATGAAAACCTTAGAAAAGGATTCATAAGACCTTCCACCTCTCCTGCAGGTGCAGGCATATTCATTGTGACCAACAAAGACAAAACCATCAGGCCTATTGTGGATTACCGTGAGCTCAATAAGCGTACTGTAAAAGACCGTTACCCTCTGCCGCTCATCCCTGAACTTATAGAAAGATTGAATGGGTCATCTATTTTCACCAAACTCAACCTCAGAGGTGCTTACAACCTTATCCGTATGCGTTCGGGGGATGAGTGGTTGACGGCGTTCCGTACGAAGTACAGACTTTTTGAGTACATGGTAATGCCATTCGGGCTTTGTAATGCCCCTGCAACGTTTCAACGTTATATAAATGACATCTTTAGAGATATATTGGACACCTTCCTAGTAATATATCTCGATGATATATTAATATTCTCTAATACATTGACAGAACATGTAAAACACGTAAGAACAGTCTTGGCACGCCTACAAGCACATAAACTCTACGTTAAAGCTGAAAAATGTATATTTCATAGTAATGATATCACATTCCTGGGGTACCATATCTCATCAAAAGGGATTCAGAAGTCCAAGCAATAGTTGATTGGCCCATACCACACAATAAAAGGAATGTACAGAAATTCCTAGGGTTTTCGAATTTCTATCGAAAGTTTATTAAAGGGTTTTCTCACATTGCCAAACCCTTAACTAATCTCACTAAAGATCACACACCTTTTGTGTGGTCCCCCTCAGCTAATGATGCCTTTAATTATTTAAAAAATGCATTTATTACAGCTCCTATTCTTGCCTATCCTGACCCTCATTCCCAGTACACCCTTGAGGTAGATGCATCTGAATATGCATTAGGGGCTGTACTTTCCCAAAGGTCCAAAACCACCAATAAACTACATCCAATAGCATTTTACTCCCATGTTCTCACATCTTCTGAACTAAACTACCACGTAGGGGAGAAAGAATTGCTCGCCATGAAGAGTGCCTTAGTTAATTGGAGACATTTATTAGAGGGAACCACTGAACCTATCATTATATATACTGATCATAGAAACTTACAGTATCTCAAAACCAACCGTACACTCACATCTAGACAGGTCAGATGGAGTCTGTTCTTTTCAAGGTTTAACTACATCATTACCTATAGGTCAGCCTCCCTAAGCACAAAGGCAGACATCCTATCCAGGCTGCCTCCAAAACCCCCTCAGTTTCCTCACACAGGTACTCTTATTTCCCCTGAATTCATAATAGGTGGTATTGTAGATTTTTCAAATAAATTAAAGAGTAAACAAGCCATCGACACATCAAAGGATACATATAATCTAACTCCTCAAACTGATGGTTTACTTTATTACCAAGGTAGGGCATATATCCCTCCAAACATGAGATTGCACATACTTGAACAGGTACATGATTCCAAACTCTCTGGACACCCAGGAGTCAACAAGACTCACAGATTGCTTAAGCGATTATACTGGTGGCCCAGAATGATTTATGATGTACAAAAACACATCTCAACCTGTAAGATATGTACCACATGTAAAAAAGATAGAAGACACCCTCCAGGTTATCTTCTTTCTCTTCCAATACCCAAAAGACCCTGGAGTGAGATAGCCATAGATTTTATTGTCGAACTACCCAAATCCGGTGGTAACAATACAATCATGGTAGTGGTTGATCTATTAACGAAAATGTCCCATTTTGTCCCTTTCCATAAGCTTCCTACCAGCATGGAAACAGTGATGTTGTTGCTTGAAAATGTAATCAAATTACATGGAGTACCCTCTTCTATCACGACTGACAGAGGGACACAATTTACCTCGCGCCTTTGGAAACAGCTATGTGAAACCCTTGAGATTGATCAGAGGTTATCATCTGCTTTTCACCCCCAGACCAACGGGCAAATGGAGCGTACCAACCAGTGGTTGGAGGAGTATATCCGTTGTTTCTCTACACAACAACAGGATAATTGGAATGAATTGCTCCCTATCGCAGAATTTGCACATAATAACACATACCACACTTCAATCAAAGACACACCTTTTCATGCCAACTACGGATTTCACCCGTCATTTCGCTTACCCCTCGAAAGGGAAAGTGATTGTCCTGTAATTAATTATTTCACTAATTCCATTTCGGAATACTTCACATTACTCTCAGAAAACATCAAAAAGGCCCAAACACGTCCTAAACATTATTATGACCTCCGACATAGAGCTTCCCCTACCTACAATCCTGGGGATTTGGTATGGCTATCCACAAGAAATCTACATCTCACAGTGCCTAGCCGTAAATTTAACAAATTATTTATTGGACCGTTTCCTGTAACTAAGGTTATCAATGACAACGCTGTGACCTTGATTCTACCCTCACATTATCGAATCCACCCAACCTTTCATGTCTCCCTTCTCAAACCTTATCAGGCACTTAGGAATCATCAACCGTCTTCTGTGGATGAACCCCCTCTAGCTCCTGAAGTAGAGTATGAGGTTGAAAACATCCTGGACTCTCGAAAAGTGTCTGGTAGACTCCAGTATTTGATCCAGTGGAAGGGCTATCCCCGTGAGGAGGATTCCTGGGAGCCTTCAGTTAATCTCTCAGCCCCAAGACTGGTATCTCTGTTCCACCGTCGACATCCAACCAGACCTAAACCATGAACCACGGAGTGGTTCCTTAGAGGGGGTACTCTGTCATGAATTGAATGCCTGTCTCTTTAAGGAGACGTTTTTTGCTAGTCCTGCTATAAAGGAGCCTGCAACATTCAATACCTTGCTTGGTATTGAAGTTGCATGCTTCCCTGCTTAGCCGCTCTCACTGAGGACTCTGACTCTCTGCCTATTCGGCTGAACTTCACTACACACGCTGATTGCGTGTCATTCCCTCAACTTCCGGTTTCAGGGACCACCGCACTTCCGGTTTTCATGGAACAGAACGCTGCAGCTCTGTAAGCAGCTCTCCCCTCAATCTGTTCTGCCGGTTTGCTTAATTCAAAAACTGAACCACCATTGCTCTAATCTATTCTCCCTCCGGAGGTGAGTCTTTGCTGGACATTATTTCTTCTGTATTTTTGTCTCATAACCATTATTTGCTACCATCTTATTTTTACCAAAACTTTACTTTTTACTTTTTGTTTTGCTGGACATTATTTCTTTTGTATTTTTATCTCATACTCATTATTTGCTCCAATCCTGTTTTTTCCCAAAACTTTACTTTTTACTTTTTGATTATATGCAGTCCTAAACTTAAAGACCTAAAACTGTTTATCTTGTTGATTACTCCTTTAGTGAGAACCACAATCAAACTCACTTATATTGTCCACAACAGTTTTAGCTCTCATATTAAACACCACTCACTCAAATTATATGTGTGTATTCACAGATAAATACTCACTATAATTTATGTGAGACACAACCTTAATTTTTATGGTCTGCTATAACTATTTGTCATATTCCTGTAGCTTTAAGAACTAAGACCTACCCACTCCTTCACCTCCCTTTAAAGGTGTGTTCAGTACACCTGTGCTTTGCTTGATAATTGAAGTTTGTAGTTCCCACTCTGCTTCAAGCTCTAAAGCTAAATTCTACAGATCCTGTTTTTGTACCTGTTAAAGGAAATCCTTGTTGTCATTTCTCCAGCTTCTAAACCTAAGAAGCATTTCCTGCTGCTTTACACTTCAAGGAACAGTCTTTGGCAGCAACTCTTGCAAGTCTGTGTTAACTCTGCAGTCTGATTTTCCAGCCAGCTCCATTACTGAGTGTTTACCTCTACCAGGAAATAAGAACATCTTCCCTGCTGTGATCCATTTTGACTCAGTGCCACCTTCGCTCTCTGCAGTTCTAAACTCACTCGCAAGTATCATTAATTTTATATACAATTGTCTCTAGCTGTATATATTCTTATCCAAAGTTCTGCTGACATACAAACTGTTAAAGTGCTCACAACTGGTTAAATCTGGCTCTCTCCTTCTCTCTGCATCACACACTCTGCCTGCTGTAACCTGATACCTCTTGATATATGGACACTGCAGACTGCAAATCAGTTTCTCATTTCTAAGCTTAACTATAAAGAGACTTTGCTATTAAATTCTGCTTTTCTCAGACAATACCAATAAGCTGCTTGTTTGCTGCCTCCTATCTTTAAAGAACACAACTCTTTACAACTGTGTAAAATATACAAAGGCTTCATTTCATCAGTTTTATTCACTTTATTTTGATTTTGTAAAGTGTTATAAAAAGAACTTGTACTAAGTAAACCAGCTATCTCCCTTGGTAATAACCTTTTGTATAAGCCTGTTTTACTTAAGGTTCTCTGGGAATAGCCACATTATACAAGCTTATAACAGAATTATCAAGCCTTAAAGAAATTTACTAACATATATACATTATAGTTTAAAGCTTGTATATAAAAAAAATCATGGATCCTGCCTCAATGGCAATTGAAATAGCTTCCTTAAACCAGAAAGTTGAAATTTTAGCACAAGGTTTGACTGAAGTTAAAAATGAAAACCACACCCTGAAGAGGTTAATGAATGATTTCTTTTCAAGGAAAGAGGCTGATCACCCTGAACCACAGGTTAACCCTCCACACATTTTTTCTGGTGAAAGAAAACGCTTTCGTGAATTCAGAAATGCATGCATGCTGATGTTTTCCATGAAGCCCAGGACATATTATACTGACAAGATCAAGGTTTGTACTACCATCTCTTTTCTAACTGGAGATCCCCGTTCGTGGGCTGATAAGTTTTATGAAACTGATGATCCTATTTTGAATTCTATCAGTGAATTTTTTAAGGAGATGGCTGTCTTATATGAGGATTGCAACACCCAGTTAACCGCAGAAACAAATTTGCGCACCCTGAAGCAAGGCAAACGTCCAGTTGAGGACTATGTGGCAGATTTTCAGCTCTGGGCTACAGATTCACAGTGGAATACTGTAAGTCTAAAGAACCAATTCCGTTTAGGTCTCTCTGAACATCTTAAGGATGAGATCTCTCGCATTGAACCTCCAGACACCATGGAATCCCTCATAAAGATATGCATAGCCATGGACAGACGATACAGAGAGAGGAGAACTGAAAAACAACACCCAGAAACTTACCTCAAAAGGTTTACACCCTCTCATTCTGAAAAGACCTCCACAGCCCCTGTGCCCATGGAAATTGGGGCCATCCGAGGACCATTATCCCAAGAAGAGAAACAGAGAAGGAGGATTTCAAACCTCTGTATGTACTGTGGGAATAAAGAACACAGTGTCTCTTCCTGCCCTATTCTGAACCGGCAAAAAAGGGGTGAGATTCTTATAGTTAACCCAAATACTGATAACATTCATGAATCACAATTAACTTTCACATTGTCTTTACAGTGGGACCAGCATCTTCTCAAGACTGAGGCGCTGATAGATTCTGGAGCTTATGGAAGCTTCATTGACAAAACCCTTGTAGATACTAATAAAATACCTTGTGTGCAAAAGCAAACCCCTATCTATGTGAAGGTTATTGATGGCTCTACTTATTTAAAAGGCCCAATCACACACCATACTGTTCCTTTACTTGTCTCTTGTAACATGGGTCATACAGAATACATTACGTTTGATATCATTCCTAGCTCACTACACCCCTTAATATTGGGTTATCCTTGGTTAAGAAAACACAACCCTCAAATAGACTGGAGCAGTAACACAGTAACTTTCTCTTCCCCATACTGTTCTGCTACCTGTTTTCCCTGTGTGGAAATCAAAACTCTACACCCTCATATACCATTGCAGTATTCAGACTTTTCAGATGTATTTGACCTTAAGGAAGCCGAAAATCTACCTCCACACAGACCTTATGATTGCCCCATTGATACTAAAACTGGGTCTATCATACCGTTCGGCCGAATTTTTCCACTCTCTCAAAAAGAATTAAAATTTCTCAGGGAGTACCTAGACGATAATCTAAGGAAAGGTTTTATTTCTACCTCAACCTCTCCTGCAGCAGCGGGCATATTCTTTGTCACAAATAAAGATGGGACCTTACGCCCAATCATTGACTACAGAGCATTAAACTCTATTACGATTAAAAATAGGTATCCACTTCCTTTAATACCTGAATTACTTGAACGGTTAACAGATGCAACCATCTTTACCAAACTAGATTTGAAGGGAGCATACAATTTAATCAGGATAAAAAGCGGTGACGAATGGAAAACAGCATTTAGAACCCGTTATGGTCTCTTTCAATATAATGTTATGCCATTCGGCTTAACTAATGCTCCGGCCACATTTAAATTTTTCATAAACGATATTTTCAAAGACTTAATGGATGTGTGTGTTGTAATATATCTAGACGATATTTTGATATACTCCAAAAATCTAACTGATCATGTAAAACATGTAAGATGGGTTTTGTCTAGATTAAGAGAACATCAGCTATACGCCAAGGCTGAGAAATGTGTATTCCATGTAAAGACAATAACATTTTTGGGTTACATAATTTCCCCTAACGGTGTAAACATGGATCCAGAGAAGGTTACATCCATACTCAAATGGCCTTACTGAAAGACTGAATCAGACTTTGGAGCAATACTTAAGGTGTTATATCTCACAGAACCAGGATGACTGGGTTGAATGGTTACCTCTTGCAGAATTCGCATACAACAACTCCATCAACTCTTCTACTAAAGTCTCACCCTTCTTTGCCACTTATGGTTACCATCCAACCACTGTACCCAACTTCATCTCCACCTCAAAATCACCTTATGCTCTGGATTATGTCTCTAATTTGAAACAAACTTTGACTTCCCTAAAGATTCACTTAGAGAAATCTAAATGTACCCAAAAGAGTTATTTTGATAAAAAACATCTAACTCCACCTCAATACTCAGTTGGCGATAGAGTTTGGCTCTCAACAAAAAACCTCAAATTAAAGGTACCAAGCAAAAAACTGGCTAACCAGTTCATAGGTCCGTTCAAGATAAAAAGAATGATCAACTCTAATGCAGCGATTCTTGATCTACCTGTATCTTACAGGATACACCCATCCTTCCATGTTTCTCTACTTAAACCCTATCAAGGATCTGATGTTAATATTCCTCAAGTCATCAAGGACTCTCCTCAGCTGATAGAAGATCAAACGGAATTCGAAGTGGAATCAATTCTGGATTCGCGCCGCCGGGGTAGAACAATTGAGTATCTAGTACATTGGAAAGGGTATGGTCATGAGGAGGATTCTTGGATACCCCTTAGGGACTTACATGCTCCCCAATTGCTCACATCCTTCCATCGTCTACATCCTGACAAACCAGGTTTGGAGCCGGGAAGGGGGCGCCCCTGAAAGGGGGGATCTGTCATATTCCTGTAGCTTTAAGAACTAAGACCAACCCACTCCTTCACCTCCCTTTAAAGGTGTGTTCAGTACACCTGTGCTTTGCTTGATAATTGAAGTTTGTAGTTCCCACTCTGCTTCAAGCTCTAAAGCTAAATTCTACAGATCCTGTTTTTGTACCTGTTAAAGGAAATCCTTGTTGTCATTTCTCCAGCTTCTAAACCTAAGAAGCATTTCCTGCTGCTTTACACTTCAAGGAACAGTCTTTGGCAGCAACTCTTGCAAGTCTGTGTTAACTCTGCAGTCTGATTTTCCAGCCAGCTCCATTACTGAGTGTTTGCCTCTACCAGGAAATAAGAACATCTTCCCTGCTGTGATCCATTTTGACTCAGTGCCACCTTCGCTCTCTGCAGTTCTAAACTCACTCGCAAGTATCATTAATTTTATATACAATTGTCTCTAGCTGTATATATTCTTATCCAAAGTTCTGCTGACATACAAACTGTTAAAGTGCTCACAACTGGTTAAATCTGGCTCTCTCCTTCTCTCTGCATCACACACTCTGCCTGCTGTAACCTGATACCTCTTGATATATGGACACTGCAGACTGCAAATCAGTTTCTCATTTCTAAGCTTAACTATAAAGAGACTTTGCTATTAAATTCTGCTTTTCTCAGACAATACCAATAAGCTGCTTGTTTGCTGCCTCCTATCTTTAAAGAACACAACTCTTTACAACTGTGTAAAATATACAAAGGCTTCATTTCATCAGTTTTATTCACTTTATTTTGATTTTGTAAAGTGTTATAAAAAGAACTTGTACTAAGTAAACCAGCTATCTCCCTTGGTAATAACCTTTTGTATAAGCCTGTTTTACTTAAGGTTCTCTGGGAATAGCCACATTATACAAGCTTATAACACTATTGTTTTGCACATGTTTGTTTTAAACTTCTAACTTCTAGTTAGTGTGTGTTACACCATGTGTCAAATGCACGTTTAATAGCAAGCAGCTCTTTTTCTCTGATGGAGTAATTCATCTCAGCTGGAGATAGTAGTTTGGAATAAAACGCCACCGGATGGAGTGGTTGGTTGAAGGTCTTCCTTTGAGAGACGATAGCCCCGAGGGCATAGTCTGAAGAATCTACATCAAAAATAAACTGGAGAGTAGGATCCGGAAACTGTAAAATTGGTGCTGAGGTGAATGAGCTTTTAAGGATGTTGAAAGCATCATTAGCGGCTGTATTCCAACGGAAAGGTATGCAGGTGCTGGTAATTCTGGTAAAGGGTTTGATTTTATGAGAGAAGTTTCTGATAATTTCCGGTAATAATTGCTAAAAATGAGGAATCGTTGTAACTCTTTTCTGTTTGTGGGTTGTGGCCAGTTTCTTACGGATTCAACCTTGCTTTCCTGCATTTGGATACCCTTGGGACCAATAGAATATCCTAGGAAATCTATTTCCGTCGTATGGAACACACACTTCTCAAGTTTTGCATATAATCTGTGGACTTGGAGTCTTGAGAGCACCCAACTGACATGCTTCACATGATCTTCTAGTGAATCAGACTACACTAAGATGTCATCAAGGTACACCACAATACAAGTATCTAGCAGGTCATGGAAGACATCATTAACGAAGTAATGGAATGTGGCGGGAGCGTTGGTGAGACCGAAAGGCATAACGAGATATTCAAACAGGCCGTATTGTGTTCAAAAGGCGGTCAGCCACTCGTCACCTTCTCTAATACGAACAAGATTGTAGGCCCCTCTAAGATCGAGTTTAGTGAATATTTTAGCATGCTGGAGGCGTTCGATGAGTTCAGCGATAAGAGGTAGAGGATAGTGGTTTTTTATGGTTATCTTGTTCAACTCTCTGAAATCAATGATTGGACGAAGGGAGTTGTCTTTGTTTCTTACAAAGAAGAATCTAGCAGCAGCTGGTGAGACTGAAGGATGGATAAAACCTTTTTTTAGGTTTTCATCAAGGTACGACTTGAAGTGGTCTAACTCCGGTTGACAGAGAGGATATAGATGACCGTAGGGGGGTGTCGTGCCCGGTTTCAAGTCTATAGGGCAGTCGTAGGTCCGTTGTGGCGGTAAGCTGTCCGCCTCCTTTTTACTGAAGACTTCTGTAAAGGATTTGTACACATCGGGTATGGTGGCTTATTCAGTCAGATGTAATAGAGTAGTGGGTCGCAAACAAGTTTGGTGGCAATATGCTGAGTTAAATGTGATGTCTAAGGAACTCCAAGTAATTACTGGTTCATGCAGACGAAGCCATTGTAACCCTAAAACTATGGGAAACAGTGGTGAGGTGATAACGTTAAAGGTGATGTATTCTTGATGGGAATTGTGAGTAGTCACAAGAATCGGTATGGTGTGATGCATGATAGGCCCTGATGATATTGCAGAGCCATCCACAACACGAATAGAGACAGGAGACAATTTTTTTATGAGTTGTATTTTATTGGTTGATACAATGGATGCATCATTATAATTCCCTTGTGCCCCTGTATCAATTATGGCGTCTCTCTGCAGGTGCTTGCAGTCCCACTGTAAAGAGAGGGGTAGAATGCAGTGAACTGGTTTATCATGCACTATCAAAGAGGTTAAATGTGAGAATGACTTACGGTTTTTATTCTTGCGTAGAGATGGGCATTCTTGAACAGAGTGAGCAGCAGAACCGCAGTACATACAGAGACCCTTGGATTTACGTCTAAATCTTTCTTCAGGGGACAAAGGGCCTCAGATAAAGCCTATGTCCATGTCCTCAGGACCACTGGTAGGTGGTTGGGGAGGAGGAGCAACCTGTGTTGGATGTGCAGGTCTTTTGTATGAGGATTCGCCAAATTGGCGTTCAGTCTTTCTCTCTCTTAATCTCCTATCAATGTGCATTGCTAGTCTCATAAGGGCTTCCAGGGTATCTGGGAGGTCGGTGCGGGCAAGCTCGTCTTTCACCGGATCGGAGAGACCCAATCAGAATTGGTTCTTCAAGGCAAAAGCATTCCATTGTGAATCTATTGCATGTTGTTTAAATTCAGTTATATAGGTTTCGACTGACAGTTATCTTGTTTCAGCTTCCTCATTCTATTTTCAGCTGTGAGTTGTAGATTGGAATCTGAGTATAATTTGTCCATAACAGCTAGGAAGGACTGGAATGAAGAGAGAATAGGACTGTTAGACTCAAACAGTGTGTCGGCCCAGATGCGAGGTTCACCACGCAAATAGGTGATCATGGTAAGAACCTTGGTCTTGTCATTAGGATACGTGATGGGTTTTAGGTTAAAAGTGAGGACACATGCATTTCTAAATTGTCGATACAGATGTGTATCTCCATTGAAAAAATCTGGAGGTGCTATTTGAGGCTCAGTTGTAGATTGCCCAATAACTGGTTTGCTAGAGATCGTATCTTTTATAATCTTCCTCAAGGTCTCATTTTCAACTTTTAGGTCCCTGAGATCCTGGGTGAGCTCATCCACTTGCTGAGAGAGATTATAAACAATGTTAGGAAGATATCCATTATTCAAAAGGACTTAGTTATTCTGTAAGAGTTGGTGCATTCTCTGTAAAATGGATCGCAACTGCAGATTAGAAAAATATAATTTGTATCACAAAGACATTAGCGGTATTTGATCAGCATAGACCATGAAGTCTGAAGTGAAAAATAATAATTCAGGTTTGATTGCTGTTGAAGCAGGCACAGCAAGTTCCTTCTCAACACAGTGTTCCCAAATATTTTTATGTATCACAGAATGGGAATAGGAAGTGTTGATTGGTGATAGTAGGATGCCCCTAATTTGGGGTGAAATATGCAAGTGACGTCAGAACAAACACACGTTCCTGTCTGAAGCTGCTAACTTTTCCCAAGAGGCAGAAAGTACTATGCTGCTAGTTAGTATAAGAGCAGGGTTAGTTGCAGATAGGTAGCGTCTTGCTAAATTAGAATGTCCTTTCCTTAAGCTGCAGGAAGTTTATAGCTTAGCCGCACAATGGTAGAGCATCTGAGAAAGCGGCTTAGGTTTGATATCAGCAGCTAGGTGGGGGAGGAGCCCGGAATATACTTGTTAGTTTTCATCTTAGTAAGGAGCCCTTTGTGAGAGTCCGGTACTTGGGAATTCCTCTATTGTTATGCAGTGAAGCACTCAGGTACCTGGTAGGAGCGGAACATAAAGACAGCTGTCAGCTTATTTTCAGAGCACTGCAGTGATCGGCGTCAGCGTGCGGTTAAAGCTGACATCGGCAGAGATCACACAGCAGTCGGAAGGTACCGCACCTTGGTAGCTTTAGTCCGTAGGTGTAAAAGGCAGTATGTGAGTTCAGTTAGGCAGATGCTTAAGCCACAGGCGGTTGCAGGAACAGATTGACTAGGAATGTCCTGTGTAACAAGTTGCTGCAGGTGATAGCTTATAGTCCAAAAAGGCTTGAGAATACAGAGTAGCAATAGCGAACAAACCAACTAGGTAGAACTACAATGTTCAATAACTAAGCACCTGTTTGTTGTCAGGTGATCACTTAAGTACCAGATAGGTAGGAAATCCAAGAAATGGGGAGGGAGAAAGGTAAAACATGGAGTGGAATCCTTACATATACTATGAACTTCTAGGACATACCTTTTGGGATTGGTATTTACCGTATTTATTACAAATTTTACATACTTACCAATTTTATTGCATTATATGTGGATTTGTTTGTATCTAGATGTACATCGCTTTTTGCTAGGTTTACTTATCAGGTTTACTTATCTGGTATACAGTTTTGATATATATTTTTGACATATTTTTATAATACAGAAATATTGTCTAACAGAGCAGCGCCCCCTTAGTTAGTATTGGAGTTATCAGCTCATTACTCTTTACGCTACTACTATTGTAGTAAGTACACATAGGCCTATATTTGTGAAAGTATTTTTTGCCTTTTTGTGGATGGGTGAAATATGAACCAGTAGTCAGGCCATTGCAGGTGGTGCACCCTCTACCTCTGTAGCATCCAGGTCATTCTTGTAACCAAGTGGACGGTTGATAACAATGTATTGGGTCCGTATGTACTAAGCTATCTCTGAGAGACCTCGCTCTTTAAATCCTATCCTTGGCACCGGCACATTTAGAAGGAGTAGTTGTTTATCTGTGACAATGATCTGCTCATTTTTCTGTAGAGCTTTTGATATCACCTGTTTGTCTTGTGTATATGTTGTCACAAAAGTCATCGAAGGCTCACTTGGTTCTTTTTTTGTATTGAGGTCCTGTTTCAGTTGTTGTTCTTTGATCTTTTGAAGTTCTTTAGTCGGATATCCCCGTTCTTCAAATCTATTCTGCATCTCATTGAGTTGGGCCACTGTATTCAGATATTCTATGTTATTTCTTGCAACCCGCTTTAATTGAGAGATCAGGAGAGCCCTTTTTAGGGCCGGGGGTGACAACTGGTAAAGTGAAGTATGAAGTTACGGTCCGTTGTTTTATCTGAATAGAGTAGACTGCAATGTGCCTTCCTTTTTTGTAGAGACGAAAGTCCAAAAGTCAATGGTTTCTTTACTATAGTTGATTTTAAATTTGAGTGCTGGACATACTTGGTTGAGTTCTTGGTACCATTGCAGTAGATCTTGTTCTGTTCCTCTCCAGATAGTTGTGCTATAAAAGTGAACTAATTCTTACATTTATTCTGCTCAGCATTCATTTTTTATATATCATATATATATATATATATATATATATATATATATATATATATATATATATATACAAATATATACATAAATCTACCTATACATAGCACATAACATTTTCATATATCATACATATATATATATATATATATATATATATACATACATATACACACATACATGCATATGCACACGTACATATGTATACTTACATCCCTGTCTACTTACATGCATGCAAGTATATTTCATTTAATATTTTTTTATTTGTTTAACTAAAATGTTACCAGTTTAAAAGTAAATCCTTATTACTCAGACACTTACTTATACATAAGACATACACGTAAATAGGATTTTCTTATGTGCGCATCGTATGTTACAGATGAGGCATAATGAATTATATAGTATTTTACAATAGTTTCTCATTAGTATAGTTTAAACTGTCATGACTCTCAATGCATGGTGATACCTGGGAGTATAATTTGGTCAGGTAATTAGTATATATATATATATACAATACATAAATGTACCAGTCACACATACATATATATATATATATATATATATATATATTCATATCATACTGGTTATTTCATATACTTAATTCCATATTTAACTTATCTACACATATACGCCTAGATTACGAGTTTTGCGTTAGAAGCTATGCGGTGCTAACGAGCAGTTTATGCTCACCGCTCACTTACAGACAGCGCTGGTATTACGGGTTTTTACAAACCCGGCGTTAACCGCAAAAAAGTGAGCGTAGAGCAAAATTTAGCTCCACATCTCATTCTAATACCAGCACTGCTTATATTAGCGGTGAGCTGGCTAAACGTGCTCGTGCACGATTTCCCCATAGGAATCAATGGGGGAGAGCCGGCTGAAAAAAAAACTAACACCTGCAAAAAAGCAGCGTTTAGCTCCTAACGCAGCCCCATTGATTCCTATGGGGAAAATACATTTATGTCTTCACCTAACACCCTAACATGAACCCCGAGTCTAAACACCCCTAATCTTACACTTATTAACCCCTAATCTGCCGACCCCGACATCACCGCCACCTACATTATACTTATTAATTACACCTAACACTACACTACAATTAAATAAATTAAATAATTTAAATACAATTAAATACAATTAAATTAAATTATCTAAAGTACAAAACCCCCCCCACACTAAATTACAGAAAATAATTAAATAATTACAAGATTTTTAAACTAATTACACCTAATCTAATCCCCCTAACAAAATAAAAAAGCCCCCCAAAATAAAAAAGCCCTACCCTACACTAAATTACAAATAGCCATTAAAAGGGCCTTTTGCGGGGCATTGCCCCAAAGTAATCAGCTCTTTTACCTGTAAAAAAATTACAAATACCCCCCCAACATTAGAACCCACCATCCACACAACCAACCCTACTCTAAAACCCACCCAATCCCCCCTTAATAAAACCTAAAACTAACCCCTTGAAGATCACCTTACCAGGAGACATCTTCACCCAACCGGGCCGAAGTCCTCAACAAAGCCGGGAGAAGTCTTCATCCAAGCCAGGCGAAGTGGTCCTCCAGACGGGCAGAAGTCTTCATCCAGACGGCATCTTCTATCTTCATCCATCCATCCGGCGCGGAGTGGGTCCATCTTCAAGACATCCGACGCGGAGCATTCTCTTCTGACGACGTCTTCTTCTACAATGAAGGTTCCTTTAAATGACGTCATCCAACATGGCGTCCCTTCAATTCCGATTGGCTGATAAAATTCTAGCAGCCGATCGGAATTAAGGTAGAAAAAATCCTATTGGCTGATGCAATCAGCCAATAAGATTGAGCTGGCATTCTATTGACTGATTGGATCAGCCAATAGGATTGAACTTCAATCCTATTGGCTGATTGCATCAGCCAATAGCATTTTTTTCTTCCTTAATTCCGATTGGCTGATAGCATTCTATCAGCCAATCGGAATTGAAGGGACGCCATCTTGGATGACATCATTTAAAGGAACCTTGACTGTAGAAGAGCCGTTGTTTGAAGAGGATGCTCCGCGTCGGATGTCTTGAAGATGGTGTCGCTCCGCGCCGGATGGATGAAGATAGAAGATGCCATCTGGATGAAGACTTCTGCCCATCTGGAGGACCACTTCGCCCGGCTTGGATGAAGACTTATCCCGGCTTCGTTGAGGACTTCGGTCCGGCTGGGTGAAGACGTCTCCCGGTAAGGTGATCTTCAAGGGGTTAGTGTTAGGTTTTTTTAAGGGGGTATTGGGTGGGTTTAAGAGTAGGGTTGGTTGTGTGGGTGGTGGGTTTTAATGTTGGGGGGTATTTGTAATTTTTTTTACAGGTAAAAGAGCTGATTATTTTGGGGCAATGCCCCGCAAAAAGGCCCTTTTAAGGGCTATTTGTAATTTAGTGTAGGGTAGGGCTTTTTCTTATTTTTTGTATTTTTTTTTATTTTGTTAGGGGGATTAAATTAGGTGTAATTATTTTCTGTAATTTAGTGTTTTTTTTGTACTTTAGATAATTTAATTTAATTGTATTTACCGGTAATTTATTTAATTTATTTAATTTATTTAATTGTAGTGTAGTTTTAGGTGTAATTGTAACTTATGTTAGGTTTTATTTTACAGGCAAATTTGTATTTATTTTAGCTAGGTAGTTATTAAATAGTTAATAACTATTGCACCTAGTTAAAATAAATACAAACTTGCCTGTAAAATAAAAATAAACCCTAAGCTAGCTACAATATAACTATTAGTTATATTGTAGCTAGCTTAGGGTTTATTTTATAGGTAAGTATTTAGTTTTAAATAGGAACAATCTAGTTGATTATAGTAATTTTATTTATATTTATTTAAATTATATTTAAAGGGACACTGAACCCAAATTTTTTCTTTCACGATTCAGATAGAGCATGAAATTTTAAGCAACTTTCTAATTTACTTCTATTATCAAATTTTCTTCATTCTCTTGGTATCTTTATTTAAAATGCAAGAATGTAAGTTTAGATGCCGGCCCATTTTTGGTGAACAACCTGGGTTGTTCTTGCTGATTGGTGGATAAATCCATCCACCAATAAAAAAGAGCTGTCCAGAGGTCTGAACCGAAAAAAAGCTTAGATGCCTTCTTTTTCAAATAAACATAGCAAGAGAACAAATAAACATTGATAATAGGAGTAAATTAGAAAGATGCTTAAAATTGCATGCTCTATCTGAATCATGAAAGAAAAAAGTTGGGTTCAGTGTCCCTTTAAGTTAGGGGGGGTTAGGGTTAGACTTAGATTTAGAGGGTTAATAACTTTAATATAGTGGCGGTGACGTTGGGGGCGGCAGATTAGGGGTTAATAATATTTAACTAATGTTTGCGAGGCGGGAGTGCGGCGGTTTAGGGGTTAATATATTTATTATAGTGGCGGCGATGTCCGGTTTGGCAGATTAGGGGTTAAAATATTTATTTTATTGTTTGCGATGTGGGGGGGCCTCGCTTTAGGGGTTAATAGGTAGTTTTTGGGTGTTAGTGTTAAGAGTTTTATGCTACGGCATTGTAGTGTAAAACTCTTAACTATTGACTTTAAAATGCGGTACGAGTCATGACAGGAGAGGGTCTACTGCTCACTTTTTGTCAGACTTGTAATACTGGCGCTATGCAAGTCCCATTGAAAAAATAGGATAAGCAATTGACGTAAGTGGATTTGCGGTATTTCTGAGTCTGGCCAAAAAAGTGAGCAGTACACCTGTACCTGCAAGACTCGTAATACCAGCGGGCGTTAAAAAGCAGCGTTGGGACCTCTCAACGCTGCTTTTTAACCCAAACGCAAGACTGCGTTAGGTCATATACACTGGTTATCAGTTAATTATTTGTGCAGCATTGGGATACAATTTGATGTAACATTTTTTTTTTTTCTTTATATACAATTCAGACTTTTAATTTCTTACATTTCAAAATTGTATTTCCTTCAATAAAACAGACATTTGTCAGGCATCTCATTAACATGTGAATGAGGGCCCATTTGTTTTAAAGTTTATCCACCAGAGCTCCTAGACAATGGGACTCCACCTTTTGAGTTGGAACAACAGTTCTCTCTGTTCTGTTGACAAAGCCCCCAGGTGATTTCCTGTTAAGAGGTAGATCCTGGACACATGCTTTTGTTATGTTATGAGTCATGGACAAATGTTTAATTTCTATTAAATTGTGTCTATAAGATAAGGTCTTAACAACAATTGGTGTAGTTTGATTGAATTTTAGAGACTGGGTGTCGCAGAAGTTTTTACAAGGGGGGGCTGAGCAGGAAGTCTTTTGAAAGCAGGTTTAACCCATTGAATAGACTTTTATAGCATATTTTGCAATTTTAAAAATATGGTGTTTCTGTTATCAGGAATGTAATATTTTTCCTTGTGCCTATAATGATAAGAAATTCAATATTTTTCCCTGTGCCTATGACTCAACAATATCTTCACTTGCAACATCTCATCCCTCCCTACAACTCTTCCTCCTTCTACTCCTCGCACCAAACTTCACAGAAGCATTATGTCATTAGATCAGCAACAGCTTGCTAATTCCCTCAAACCTCTCCTCTCATCCGTCTCCTCCTTTTCCTGCCCTGACCAATCTATCTGCTACTATAATTCCACCCTTACATCGTTCCTTGACAATCTGGCCCCTCTTACCATAGCTCGGAAATCACACACACACATACGCATACTCCTCTGACATGGTACCTACGTAGATGTTCCTGTACTGCTGAGCGGCACTGGAGAAAATCTTGTAGTTCAGCTGATTTCCTTCATTACAAGTTCATTTTGAACTCCTACTATTCTGCCCTTAATCTCTATAAGCAACATTACTTCTCTACTCTTTCTTCAAACCCAAAACGTCTGTTCTCTACTTTCAATACTCTTCTCCGCCCAACTCCACCACCTAATACAACTTAGCTGTCAGCTCAAGACTTTGCCAGCCACTTCAATAACAAAATCGACTCCATCAGAAAATGAAATCAGCTCTCAACATACTTCCATTCTCTCACCCCCCTCAAACGCTCGCAATCAACCACAACCCACATAGGCATAAATTTAGCTCATTCTCCCCTGTTACTGAGGAAGAAGTTTCGGCACTTATACTGCGCTTTCACCTCACTACCTGTCCCCTTGAACCTATCCCCTCACAACTACTCCCCTCCCTCTCTTCTACCCTTACCCCTATACTCACACACATTTTCAACCTCTCCCTCAGCACCGGTACATTTCCCCCATCTCTGAAACATGCACTTTTCACACCTATCCTCAAAAAACCTTCTCTTAATGCAACCTCCCCATCCAACAACCGTCCTATTTCCCTACTCACTCTTGCCTCAAAGCTTCTCGAAAAGCTAGTATATGCACGTCTATCCCGCTTCCTTATATTAAACTTCCTCCTTGACCCACTGCAATCTGGATTTCATCCCCATCACTCCACAGAGACAGCAGTCGTTAAGGTTACAAACTACCTACTTACAGCAAAATCAAAAGGCCACTTCTCATAGCTTAACCTCTTTGATCTGTCTACAGCCTTTGATACTGTTGACCACCCTCTTTTGTTCCAAACCCTCCAATCCTTCTGCATTTGTGACACAGCCCTCTCATGGTTCTCTTCCTACCTGTCAAACCGTACCTTTATTGTAGCCTTCTCTGGGGCCTCCTCTGCCCCGTCACCACTTTCTGTTAGGGTACAGCAAGGCTCTGTCCTTGGTCCCATTCTCTTCTCAATCTACACACGTCATCATTAGGTTCCCTATAAAGTCCCATGGGTTCCATTACCATTTGTATGCTGACGATACCCAAATCTACTTCTCTGCACCAGACCTATCTCCTTGCTTGCTAACCCGTGTCACTAACTGTCTTTCTCACATCTCTTCCTGGATGTCCTCTCACTACCTCAAGCTAAATCTCTCCAAAACTGAGCTCATTATTTTCCCTCTTCTTCCAAAATCTACACCCCCAATCTCTCTATAACTGTCGACAACTCCATAATTACCCCTACCCTGCATGCCCGATGTCTTGGGGTCACACTTAACTCCGATCTTTCTTTCACTCCTCATATTCAGTCCTTGGCTAAATCCTGCCGCTTCCACCTTAAAAACATCTCTAAAATTAGACATTTCTTTACACAAGAAACAAGTGTAGTTCGCTACGCTCATTGCGCTGCTTAAACAGTGAATCTGCTTCACCGTAGAGATTCACTGTTTGTTGCAGGGACAACATCGGCACATGTGTTTGCTTTTTTTTATTTAGCGAGTAAGCAGTGCAAAGAGCATAGCGAACTGCACTTGCGCAGTTCTACCTCAAGCAGATGCGGCTTCAAGGTACCAGCACGGGAGCGTGCTGGCAGTAGGTAACATAGGGCGTATGGTGCAGCTCCTATTGAATGCAACAGCTGCCTGTCAAACTGAAGCATAAGAATTTCAGATACAGAGGCAGTATAGAAGCAGGGAACAGAGCCGCATAAAAATGGTTATAGCAATAGATATAGTGTGTGTGTGTAACAGAAATACTAGCATATATATATATATATATATATATATATATATATATATATATATATATATAAAAGTGCTTTCATACTATGTAAATGAACTTAAGTGAGTTTACCATCACTTTAATTAATCAGAGATCACTTTACTTTTATTTTGTGCAGAAAAGCAAATTTTCTTTTACAAGATATGCCGAGTCCACGGGTAAAGTGATAGTGGTGATAAAATGATAGTTTTAATTTCTTCAATCAAGATGTTTTTTATTTTAAATGGTACCAGTGAGTACTATTTGGCTCAGGGAGGATATGGAAGAAGAATTCCCCCTGAATTTGATGATTTTAGGAGCAGTTACTAAGATCAATTATGGTTCCCACAGATCTGAAGGTAATATGGGAAAAATCTTCAGTGTGGAGAACAGTCTCATGCAGCAAGCAGCATTTGAGGTATGTTTCAGCCTTTTTGCTTCTGAGGAGATTTAATATAGAACAGGGTAAGCAGTAGCCCTATATGCAAAAGGGTGTTACTGTACTCCTGGGTGTTTGTTTTCTAATACTTATGCAACTCAAAGGCAGCATATAACTAAGACACGGGGGAATATTACTAAAGGATGCGTTTTGGGGACCACATGGCAGTTTAAAACCGTTTTTCATGAGGTAGTTTAAATTTCAGTGCGACGTCCATTGTGGGTGGGGCCTATTTTCACGCAATTTACACTGAAGGAGACAGCAGACATTTGCTCCGGTTGGGACCTATCTGTGTTCTATACTATCCGGATTAGTGTCGATTAATTTGGCAGTGTTCTGGGGCAGGTAGGCGCCACAGCAGAGCTGTGGCGAGGTGGGTCTTTAGTTAGCAAAGTGTAATTTTTTTGCTTAAATGTTCCTCTAAAGTGTAAATTTCTGCTATTGCATTTGGCATGCAATAATTTTTGGCAACTCTGCATTTATATTAAATGCGCTTCAGGCGTGGCCTCAGTTGGCACTGACCAAGTTCATAAGATTCCAGTCGGACAATGTCACGACTGTAGCATATATCAATCATCAGGGGGGAACAAGAAGTTCTCTTGCGATGATAGAGGTATCAAAGATAATCCGATGGGCAGAGATTCACTCTTGCCATCTATCATCAATCTATATCCCAGGAGTAGAGAACTGGGAAGCAAATTTTCTAAGTCGTCAGACTTTTCATCCGGGGGAATGGGAACTCCATCCGGAGGTGTTTGCATCATTGACTCAACAATGGGGCTCACCGGAATTGGATCTAATGGCATCTCGACAGAATGCCAAACTTCCACGTTACAGGTCCAGGTCAAGGGATCCCCTGGCTGTACTGATAGATGCTCTAGCAGTACCTTGGTCGTTCGACCTGGCCTATGTGTTTCCACCTTTTCCTCTCCTGCCTCGTGTGATTGCAAGAATCAAACAGGAGAGAGCTTCAGTAATTCTAATAGTGCCAGGATTTATTTTATTTTTCAAAACTTCAGTCACCTCTGCACCTTTTAGCTTTTCCTATACGTTCGTTCGAATGACTGGGGGGAGGAGTTAAGGGAGGAGCTATGTAACAGCTCTGCTGTGGTGCTCTTTGCCACTTCCTGTTAGCAGGAGGATAAATCCCACAAGTAAGGATGAAACCCGTGGACTTGGCATATCGTAAAATAAATTAATTTATCAGGTAAGCATAAATTTCCTTTTTTTTTAAATAAAACCTACATACTTGTAGGAGTACATTATTTGTTTATATTTAATAAAGATGTCCACATCCAACGGATATTCAAACCATTGGGTGTACTACTCTGTAGGTAGAAAATATACTGTATCTCAAAGAGATTACTCAGGAATTGATTTTTAGAGCATGTTAGATATATTTTCAAAAATATATTTATGTTTGAAATAATAGCAAGCAACCATTGAATTTCTTTTAAAATATCTTCAGTACTTTAAATATCATTGTACATGGCAATGCATATTTTGTCATGGAGATGAGGTAAATGCCGGCAGACCATCAAAAACTCACTGGCGTATCCGACCTCTTGGAACTCAGTGCCGGACCAGAATTGAGCCCCAGTCCGCTGCCGCTGGAGGACTGGCAAAACCTCTCTGGCCTATACAACCTCCTGGAATTCAGCACTGAACTGGAATTAAACCCCGGTCTGCTCCAACTGAAATGGGGTGTCAGTCGATTAGTTTGCAAGGGATCAATTTTGTATTTTAGTATGTTGTCTGCAATTTGATGAGGCACCTAGTGATACCTATTGTTTGTGGGTGCTACCTTCTGTGAGGAATGGGGTACTGAATTTGTAGCGTCCTCCATTCCTTTCAGAAGGTAGCACTCCCAAGAGTGTAAGTTAGGCGTGTCGTAGGTGTAGACAGTCAGGGGGAGTTAACTGGGCGGTGCAAGGGAGTGTAGGTTAGCTGTGACGTAGGTGTAGGTGATCGGTGGAAGGTAGCAAGGTGGAGCAGGGTGAGTGTAGGTTAGGTGTGACATAGTTATGGCCATTCAAGGGGAGTTAGAGAGGTATGCTAGTAGGAGTACCCTGCACTATGCTTTGGACACATCAACACAATTTTGATACGTTCAAAGCAGCGAAGTGCAGGTTGCGAGGGTGGTAGCGGCCATGTTTTTCTCGCCAGCTATCAGCTGCTGAGACATCGCCTAAACTAGTTAGTGTAGTTGTAAATAAATTGAGGTCCCCACAGCAAAATTTGAATTGTGCCTACACTGAAACTAAGTTTGCACCGTGTAAGCACTCTTCGAATAGGCCCCCCCCACCCTGCAGTAAAATGCGGACGAGTGGCGATGTTGTCGATGTAGGTGACATCACACTCTTATTGACTTCTATGGAAGTTTCCTGACGGTCTGTTGAACATTGGGACCTTTGTGTCCCTGTCTGCATCAGCTTGCGGTGGTGCCGTGAGAGGGAAGGAGAGAGACGAGTGGGTGGCCCATCAGCGGAAGGGGAGGGATTGCATGCCACAGAAACTTTTTACTAGGATGGAGGGTGAGATCCACTACACTATGGAAAAGTGTATTATGAAATGGAGTCCTACCATATGATTGCTTGTACAGGGGAGGTGGGGAGGGTGAAGGGGGACTACAAAAACAATATTTTTTATTAATAAAATAAATAAAAATGTATAGAAAAAAAATGTATGCTTACCTAATAAAGTATTTTCTTTTGGAAAATATTCTATAATATTGCGAAATCTTCCATCTCTGCTAATCTAATAGAGCTCAATATAAAAATATTACAGCGGTGGTACTTAACACCAGTAAGACTCCACAAACTTTACAGCAATCAAAATGATACTTATTGGAGATGTAGAGATGTCCAAGGTACAATGTCACATATATGGTGGTCCTGTCCAAAGATCATCCCCATATGGGAGCAGGTGGTCATGGAATCATCAAAAGTATTAGAAATCCCATTACCAGTGGATCCCTGCTTATGGTTATTCCACAAAAGAAGATGTTTAATATATTAGCCAATAGTATAAAGTCCTTGTTGGCATTGAGGTGGAAAACGCCTGAAATTCCAAGTGAGGCCCAGTGGTTACAAAAATGTCATGAAATCTTAAAACTAGAAGAATACTACTTCTTAAAGCATAGATGCCAACCACTTTATAACCAGGTAAAAATATTATGGGATGGATATATTTCAAGGAAATATGTAAAAGAGTGAACATATCTTATGACATGACGGGTCGTTATTTAAGTCAATTTACTCTTTGCTTATTTACCCCAACTAGTGACCAACTAACCTATTCACATAGAAGTATTGTATTTGTTAATTTAAGCTCATAAAGGTAAACTATAACCTGCCAACAGAATAAAGAGTTTTCTATTATTATTTTTTAGACATAGAGATAATTATTCATGAGACTGTTCTCAATTAGTAACTATAGATTACAATCTGACTATACAGCTTCTATTATGAGACAAATGGACTTCAAGAACAAAAGACAAGAAACATTCCTTTGAATTTACAAATATTTTATTTATGTAACAAAAAAACAGTTCTGTTGTTCATGTTATAATATTTATATGACATTATACTAGTGTATTCAGTTTTGTTTTGTTTTTTTATATACTGTATGTATGTCAATGAAAAACTGATCAATAAAATATTTATGTTACAGTTAAAGTGCAGAATCAGTTAATGTGCACATTACCTAGCTAATCTGCAGATTAACTAATTTGCTCAGTTAAAGTGCAGAATCTGCACTTTACCTAGGTAATGTGCACATTAACTGCGTCTGTGTAGTTAAAGTTGGAAAAGTTTGTTTCTCTCATGTAAACTGTTTATTGAAAAAGAAGCCGAAGAATGTTCCAATTTCAGCCGAGGGCAGATATGCTCCAGAGTGCTCTGTTCTAATCAAAGCCTCGGGCGCCGCAACTGCCTCTAGGAACCTTACCATGGGTCTCAGCCCACACGTCTTGAAATTCTCTGTCTGGGAGATTATCTATCAAATCTATGTAATTCAAAGTGTCACCAAGTTTTTTACTGCACAAATAAGTAAGCAATTGCAAATTCATTTCCTATATCAAATCTAAAAACTGCAATAAAACAATTTGTGACTGCAAATTAATTTCCTAGATCTAATATTTTAAACCATTTGATTGTTTGTATTATATTTTTTTAATTGTTATAGTTGAGTTTAATATTTATTATAGATTCGATAGATAGATATTTTCCCAGACAGAGAATTTTAAGACGTGCGGGCTGGGACCCATGGTAAGGTTCCCAGAGGCAGTTGCGGCGCCCGAGGCTTTGATTAGAACAGAGCACTCTGGAGCGTATCTGCCCTCGGCCGAAATCGGAACATTCTGTTCTTTATTTATTTCGTTAAACTAAAATATTATTTAACATCATGTTCTTTATTTATTTTGTTAAACTCAACTATAACAATTAATGAAATTAACATAATGTTATTATTTAACATCATGTTCTTTATTTATTTCGTTAAACTCAACTATAACAATTAAAAAAATATAATACAAACAATCAAACGGTTTAAAATATTAGATCTAGGAAATGAAATTGGAACATTCTGTTCTTTATTTATTACATTCTTCGGCTTCTTTTTCAATAAACAGTTTACATGAGAGAAACAAACTTTTCTAAAAAGCTAAAGTGCTTTTTTTTTGCACTTTAACTAGTGCCTAGTAGGTAATGTGCAGATTATCTAGGTAATGTGAGAAATGAAACAATTTTTCTGCACTTTAACTGATCACCCTAGTTAATCTGCAGATTAGCTAGGTAATGTGCACATTAACTGATTTCTGCACTTTAACTGTAACATATATATAAAAAAAGTATTTTCTTTTGGCATGATGAAGGTCCACAATCGTTCATAACATATGGGATATATTTCCTGCCACTAGGAGGAGGTCAAGAACACATATCAGAGCTTAAAGGGACACTGAACCCAAATTTTTTATTTTGTGATTCAGATACAGCATGCAATTTTAACCCCTTAATGACAACTGACGTACCAGGTACGTCAAGCAAAAACTAACTGTTAATGACAATAGACGTACCTGGTACGTCAGTTGTCTTAGAGAGTGCTGGAAGCGATCGCAATCGCTTCCAGCAGCTCTCAGGGTATTGCAGTTATGCCTCGATATGGAGGCATCCTGCAATACCTTTTAACAAGCCTCCGATGCAGAGAGAGCCACTCTGTGGCCCTCTCTGCACCGGTAACAATGGTGCTGTTTTCGGGGGGAGTGAAACAAGGAGGCGGCAGCGTGCGCACGTGTGCGTGTGCACGGGTGCGCGTGCGCGTGTGCACGGGGGGGGGCGCGTGTGCACGGGGGGGGCGCATGTGCACGGGGGCGCGCGCGCACACATTAGCCACTGACACCAATGGAACAAAAGTTGAAAAAAAAAAAAGTTAAAAAAAAAGTTAAAAACATAAAAAAAATATATATATATATAAAAGGATCTGGGGGGGGGGGTTGGGGGTATTGAGGGGGGCTGCTACACTACAGAAAAGTTTGAAAATACTGTTTTTGGGGGCAAATTGGGTACTGGCAGACAGCTGCCAGTACCCAAGATGGCAGCAATTAAGTAGCAGGGAGGGTTATAGAGCTGTTTGGTGGGGGATCAGGGAGGTTGGGGCTAAGGCAGGGCTCCATTACAGCTGAATACATTTAAAAAAAAAAAACAAAAAAAAAACTCCTTTTATTTAGTACTGGCAGACTTTCTGCCAGTATTTAAGATGGCGGGGACAATTGTGGGGTGGGGGAGGGAAGAGAGCTGTTTGGGAGGGATCAGGGGGTGGGATGTGTCAGGTGGGAGGCTGATCTCTACACTAAAGCTAAAATGAACCCTGCCAGCGCCCTACAAGCTACCTAATTAACTCCTTCACTGCTGGGCATAATTCACGTGTTGTGCGCAGCAGCATTTAGCGGCCTTCTAATTAACAAAAAGCAACGCCAAAGCCATATATGTCTACTATTTCTGAACAAAGGGGATCCCAGAGAAGCTTTTACAACCTTTTGTGCCATAATTGCACAAACTGTTTGTAAATAATTTCAGTGCGAAACCTAAAATTGTGAAAAATTTAAAGGTTTTTTTAATTTGCTCGCATTTGGCGGTGAAATGGTGGCATGAAATATACCAAAATTGGCCTAGATCAATACTTGGGGTTGTCTACTACACTAAACTAAAGCTAAAATTAAGCCTGCAAGCTCCCTACAAGCTCCCTGATTAACCCCTTCACTCCTGGGCATAAAACACGTGTGGTGCGCAGCGGCATTTAGCGGCCTTCTAATTACCAAAAAGCAACCACAAAGCCATATAAGTCTGTTATTTCTGAAAAAAGGGGATCCCAGAGAAGCATTTACAACCATTTGTGCCATAATTGCAGAAGCTGTTTGTAAATAATTTCAGTGGGAAACCTAAAGTTTGTGACAAAATGTGTGAAAATGTGAACTTTTTTTTAATTTGATCGCATTTGGCGGTGAAACGGTGGCATGAAATATACCAAAATGGGCCTAGATCAATACTTTGGGATGTCTTTTAAAAAAAAATATATACATGTCAAAGGATATTCAGGTATTCCTGACAGATATCAGTGTTCTAATGTAACTAGCGCTAATTTTGAAAAAAAAAGTGGTTTAGAAATAGCAAAGTGCTACTTGTATTTATTGCCCTATAACTTGCAAAAAAGCAAAGAACATGTAAACATTGGGTATTTCTAAACTCTGGACAAAATTTAGAAACTTTTTAGCATGGGTGTTTTTTGGTGGTTGTAGATGTGTAACAGATTTTGGGGGTCAAAGTTAGAAAAAGTGTGTTTTTTTCCATTTTTTCCTCATATTTTATAATTTTCTTTATAGTAAATTATAAGATATGATGAAAATAATGGTATCTTTAGAATGTCCATTTAATGGCGAGAAAAACGGTATATAATATGTGTGGGTACAGTAAATGAGTAAGAGGAAAATTACAGCTGAACACAAACACCACAGAAATGTAAAAATAGCCATTGTCATTAAGGGTAAGAAAATTGAAAAATGTTCCGGTCATTAAGGGGTTAAGCAACTCTCTAATTTACTCCTGTGATGATAGCAGGATGTGATGTCACTAGCATGTGGGCGGGGCTTAGGTCCGGTGTCTGTGTCGCAGTTAGTTTAGTACAATCAACCTGTCTGGATGTGTATTGCTATGCTCTGTAATAAAATAGAGTTGTACCATCATTGCTGTGTCCTGCATATGTCCTGCATCTCATGACATGGTGTCAGAAGTTCTGGACTACGCTTCTGTTTCTGATGATGACGATGTCAAAGTTTACCCCACCTGAGCCTTTTGACTTTTCTCAGCCTGCAGCTTGGCCCACATGGCGTCAGCGGTTTCAGCGCTTCAGGATTGCATCCAAACTGAACAAGGAGAGTGGTGAAGTACAAGTTAATTCTCTTTTATATTCTATGGGGAAAGATGTAGAGCCAGTGTTCAATGCTTTTACTTTCCAAGAAGGGGACGAAGTTAACTTTGATATAGTTATGGATAAACTCAGTGCCCACTTTGTGCCCAAAAGAAATGTGATTCATGAGAGAGCTTGTTTTCACAAACGTAATCAGCGTGTGGGAGAATCTGTGGAGTCATTTGTGCGCAGCCTGTATGAATTAGCTGAATTCTGTGAGTTTGGTGTTGCTAAAGAAGAGCAAATCAGAGACAGAATAGTTATTGGAATTGCAGATGCTGAAGTCTCCCTGAAGCTGCAGTTAGAGCCTGATTTAACGTTAGACGGGGCTATTAGGATGGCCCGCCAGAGTGAACTGGTGAAAAAGCAAAGTGCTGATCTGAGGTCTGAGAGTATTGTGGATGAAGTGCAACAGTCTAGGAAAATTACTAGTGAAAGGCACAGTGTGAGCGGTAGATCTAAAGTACTGGAAAGGCCTAGAAGTGGATGGGCGCAACATGGCCGATGCACACGGTGCTACCGGGCTCATGATCAGAGTGCTATATGCCCGGCCAGAGATAAAAGATGCAGAAAATGTAACAGAATAGGCCATTTTGAAGTGGTGTGTAAAACTGAATACATTAAGGAGATGCAGGTGGACAGTGACCAGGAGGGTCAGGAAGTGTCTTTTGTGGGGTCTGTTGTGGAACGGACAAGCTCAGAGGAAGATTGGAAAGTTACTTTTACTGTAATGGGAGCCAATGTTGATTTTAAGATTGACACAGGAGCTGATATCACTGTAATGTCTTTTGCTGAATTTATGAAACTGCCTCGACAGCCCCAGCTGGCGAAGGTTACTACAAATGTTCATAGTCCTGGTGGCCGCATTGATTGTGTGGGGAAATTTCTTGCAAGCTGTGAGTACAAACAAAAAAAGTTCACCATGTGGGTGCATGTGATCCGAGGTCAGTGTGTTAACAGTTTATTGAGCAGAAAAGCAGCCTGTGACTTGGGCCTCGTGGCCAGAGTGAATGAGATCTCTGAAGATATGTTTGGCGAGTTGGGCCTACTGAGCTGCAAACCTGTCCGTATAGCACTTAAAAGTGACGCAGTCCCGTACAGTATTTCTACTCCTCGTAGAATTCCGTTCCCGCTCATGCCTCAAGTGGAGAAAGAGCTCATGCGCATGAAGTCTATGGGGGTTATTGAAGAGGTTGTTGAGGCAACTGATTGGTGTGCCCCCATTGTTCCAGTTGCAAAGAAAAACGGAAAGGTGCGCATCTGTGTGGACCTGAAAAGGTTGAATGAGGCAGTGAAGAGGGAGAGATTTGTGCTGCCGACACTGGAAGATATAGCCCCGAAGTTGGCTGGGGCGAAGTTCTTTTCCACATTAGACGCTTCTAGCGGCTTTTGGCAGATCCCCCTGGATCCAAAGTGCCGCAAACTGACTACCTTTATCACTCCGGTAGGTCGGTTCTGTTTCTGCAGACTTCCCTTTGGGATATCCTCCGCTCCTGAGATCTTTCAGAGGGAAATGAGTTCTCTCCTGAGTGGCCACGTGGGCACAGCAGTCGTCATGGACGACATTCTAGTGTATGGGTCTACAGTGGAGGAGCATGATCAGCGTTTGAGTTGTGTGCTGCAGGCTATCAAAGAGTCTGGGCTGAAGCTGAATAAAGAAAAATGTCATTTTAGGAAAACTGAATTATGCTACTTTGGGCATATCATCAACGGGGATGGCATCAAGCCGGACCCCGAGAAAATTCGGGCTATCGAACAGATGAAAAGCCCTTCTGATGTACATGAGCTGAGACAGATATTGGGCCTTGTAAATTACGTGGGCAAGTTTCTTCCAGATTTATCTACAGTTTTGCACCCTATCACAGAGTTGCTTAAGAAAGATGTTGCCTGGGTCTGGGGACCCTCACAAGAAAAAGCGTTCCTGCATGCTAAGTCCCTGCTGGGGTCTGCCCCAGTGCTGGGGTTCTACGACCCTTCAAAAAAGACTGTGGTTAGTGCTGATGCAAGCAGTTATGGGTTGGGGGCTGCACTCCTGCAGCTGAATGACAACAAACTACAGCCCATCGCCTACTGTTCCCGCACACTGACGGCTGCGGAGTCAAAATACGCTCAAATTGAGAAAGAGTGCCTGGCTGCAGTTTGGGCCTGTGAGCGCTTTCAGCGTTATCTAGTGGGTTTGGAGAAATTTAGTCTGGAAACTGACCACAAACCGCTAGTCCCTCTTATCAATTCTTATGACATCGACAAAACACCCTTGAGATGCCAGAGACTTTTAATGAGACTACTCAGGTTCAATGTTCAGGCAGTGCATGTGCCGGGGAAGCAGCTGGTTGTGGCAGATACACTGTCCAGGCTCCCGCTGGCTGCTGCTGAAGAATCCTCCACAGAGTCGGATGTAAAAGTGTATGTTGATTCAGTTCTGGCCTCTAAGTCCATTTCTTCAAGGAAACTGGAAGAGATAAAGAAAGAGACATATTTGGACACAGATCTGCAAGAAGTTATAAGGTACATAAGAGATGGCTGGCCCGAGAGCCGGGCAGCCTGGATGTCTTTAAATGCTTACCAGCCAGAGAGGTCGCAGCTCACGGAGCTGGAGGGGTTGGTGCTGTTCCAAGACCGTATTGTAATTCCCGTCAGCATGAGGAAGGAGATGTTAAACAGGATTCACGATGGCCACTTAGGCATTACAAAGTGCAGAGAAAGAGCAGCTACAGCTGTGTGGTGGCCTGGGATCAGCTCCGACATTGCAAATCACGTGTCTAAATGTGCCTTTTGCCGGGAACGCCGGCCTACTCAGCGAAGGGAGCCCTTAATGTCTACTCCGCTGCCTGCGGGGCCGTGGCAGAAAATAGCTGCTGATTTGTGCGAACTGCACGGGAAAAAGTTTCTTGTTGTTATCGACTACTATTCCAGGTATTTGGAAATAGCACCCCTGAATGATATCACAAGTCAGGCCGTTATCATTCGCCTGAAGAGCTTGTTCGCCCGCTGGGGCATTCCAATGGAGCTGGTGAGTGATAATGGCAGGCAGTTCGCTTCTACAGAGTTCAGTGCTTTCAGCAGGGAATATGATTTTGTACATTCCACGTCAAGTCCACATTATCCGCAGGCCAACGGAATGGCTGAAAGGGCAGTTCAAACAACAAAATTCATTCTAAAGCAATCTGAACCGTACCTAGCCCTCTTGTCATACAGGGCGACGCCCATTCAAGCCACCGGGTTTAGCCCAGCACAGCTGATGCTAGGACGCCAGATTCGCACCACTTTACCCTCAGTGGGTGTCTTCAAGCCGCCTGGCCCTGTTCCTCGGGACGAAGTCCTTAGGAGGGATGAAGAGGCCAAAAAGGGTTATCGTTTCTTCTACGACAGGAGACATTCTGTCAGGCCTTTACAGGAACTGAAAGCGGGCCAAAGTGTCAGAATTAAACTGGATGATGAGAAGAAATGGAAGACGCCTGCTACGGTAGTGGGCCGCTCTCCAGAACCAAGGTCTTACACAGTCCTTACAGAGGGAGGGACGGTTACACGCCGTAACCGAAGACATCTTCAGCCTGTACCTGAGAGTCTGGAACCGGATACCTCAGTACCACCGCCGGTGGGATCTCCTGTTCTAAGAGAGGTGCCTTCCCCTCAGCAAGATCATAGCGGGGATATATCTTTGCCTCCAGCAGACTCTTGTTCACCATCTTCTGTATCAGAGGACAGTTCATGCAAAGTTACATCAAGCGGAAGAGTGGTGAGGCTTCCGGCCCGATACAGGGACTGACTTTAGCTAGAACAGTGACCGGAAGTATGGGCAGAATAATCCCATGGTCACTGTGGACTAGGGTAGTCTACCCCGATGTCCAAGTCAGGATGTAATTTATTTGTTCATGTTTTCTAATCTATCTGTTTTTATAATGTTCTAAAACAAAATGTTGTTGTATACCCTGTTGGTGTACCTTGTTATTTAATATATGCGAATGTATGCTTTGCCTTTGAAAAAGGGGAAGATGTGATGATAGCAGGATGTGATGTCACTAGCATGTGGGCGGGGCTTAGGTCCGGTGTCTGTGTCGCAGTTAGTTTAGTACAATCAACCTGTCTGGATGTGTATTGCTATGCTCTGTAATAAAATAGAGTTGTACCATCATTGCTGTGTCCTGCATATGTCCTGCATCTCATGACAACTCCTATTATCAAATTTTCTTCGTTCTCTTTCTTCATTCTCTTCTCTAAATGATATTTAGTACAAAGTACAGCCTTATCCTTGTGAATAATTAGAAATGGGGAATCACAAGACAAGGTTGACAACTCATAAACTCTCCTTTCTGAAGAGATTGCTAATAGGAAAAGCACTTTCCAAGATAACAGTAGATATCAATCGAATGCATTGGTTCAAAAGTAGGACTTTGTAATACAGAGTGAAATAGGTTTCACAACTGGACTTGTTCTAACTAAAGTCTAGACAAAAGTCTGAACAATTTCTGAGTTATCATTAGAAAAATCAGAATATAATGAGGAATCATCGTTAATTAAAGTAGGTTTAGATAAATATTTTCTTTTTAATTTTAAATCTCCTATACAAGACCCTTTTGGAAGTATAGATTTTTTGGCATATATTTTACTTGCCCTGCCGAGGGAAGGTTAGTATCCCCTAAAATTTGGTGTGATTTCAACACCAATTTTTTACTTACTTTTAAAGGGACAGTCAACAAAAAATGTTTTTGCTTAAAAAGATAGATAATGCCTTTATTACCCATACCGCAGCTTTGCCAAACCAAAATGGTTATATTAACATAGTTTATAACCTTTAAACCTCTAAATGTCTGTCTGTTTCTATGTCCCTAAAGACAGACCCATGATCACATGCTTTTGTATTTGCTTTTCACATCAGGAGAAGCTAGTTCATGTGAGCCATATAGCTAACATTGTGCCGACGCCTGTGGATTCTAACAATACAGCACTAATTGGCTTAAATGCAAGTCAATAGTCATGTGATCAGGGGGCCGTCAGAAGATGCTTAGAAACAAGGTAATCACAGAGGTAAAAAGTATATTAATATAACAGTGTTGGTTATACAAAACTGGAGAATGGGTAATACAAATTGTTATTGTTTTAAAAGATAGATAATCCCTTTGAGTTGACTGTCCCTTAAAAGCGTTAGATGAATTCTTTCCTTTTATTGCTCTCTTTGATGTAGAGGGTCTGTCAGACAATAAGGATGTAATTTGAGTCATCCATTTAGTCATAGAAGTCTCTATCATTGACTGGATTTTTTGTTCATTTATAGAAGACATTTCAGTATTTTGAGACATAATTTCAAATATATGAAGAAAAAAGTGGATAATAATAAATAATACTTAATTAATAATATATAACCAGGGCCATCTTTAATATTGACCGGACCCTGGGCAAAACATTTTCTTGGGCCCCCTCCATGCAATTTTGCTCCCCACCCCAACATCCCAAAAAACAACTAAATCAATTTATTTTATAAATCATTGGGAAAAAATGGCAATATGTGAAACTGGACCTAAGCAGTACTAATAAGTAAATAAATATATACATTCCTCCACTGTGGATTCATTTAATATGCTTTTGAATGTGATTCTGGTGTGAGGTTAGCTGGTTAAAGAGATTTAGGGCAGCCAGCAGGAGCAAAGCAAGGTAAAGACTGAGGAGGAAGCATGGAGGTGCAGACAAATATAAGTTTACTGACTGGAAGAGCGCAGAACTACTATGGGAAGCTGTAAAATCTGAGACAGAGAGAAAAAAAAAACTATAAAAATAAACCTTACCTTAATATGTGAAGTATCAGCATGACACTATACATCAGCCACAGGAGCACATGCCACTTCTTTGCTAGGAAAAAGTTCCCTCTCACCCTGCACTAGACAATGCTGCATGGGGGAGGGGTGTGTGTGCACTCACTTATTCTTCCCACTGACACCTTTCTACAAAGCACTGTTCCCCTAACAAACTTCAGTTAGTTGATCTTAGGGCCACAGCAGAAAGAGCAGTGCTAAGGGGACCATCAGACTGGATGCTGTCTGCCCAAGGCTGCATAGATACAGTGTAAGACAAGTCACACAGCGTCAAAACTGAAGAGAGCAGTGTGTGCAGCTGCACAGATGCTCAAATCCTCACGTGCCTGCCACTCCAGAATTTTGCTGCATGCGCCTACAGTCAGCCCTACCCAGAAACAATCCCCACCACCAGAGCAGTTACCTGGTAACAGTAGTAACCCCAGCAGGACCTTTTATGATGCAGTGGGATTGGCTGGATGCCGCCTTAGGGCTTAGCATCTAGTGCTGCACAGTGCACATCTAAAACAGCACATGGCACTAGCTTGGCATGTCACATGACACCGGCACGATCTGGCACAGTTTCTCACCAATAAATATAAGCAGAGAACCTTTAACTGTGACAGTATTAGGACTGACTGTGTGTGTCCCCCATGTCACATGACATCAGCAGTCTGGCATGAACCAAAAAAAATATATAATTTTTTAGGACACTTGGGCCCCTCAACAAAGACTGGGCCCTGGGCAGCTGCCCCTTTTGCCCTGTGTTAAAGACGGCCCTGTATATAACTTATTAATTTAATAAAAATAACTCTGACAGGAAAAATATATCAAATATATATGAATGAGGTGTAATTATAAAATTATAACACTAGATGGAACCAAAGTTATGTAAGTTATACACTCATTTTTTCTTTGCATAAATGTTTTGTAGATGATCTATTTATATAGCCCATAATTTATTTATTTTTTAAATGTATAATTTTGCTTATTTTTAAATAACATTGCTCTGATTTTCAGACTCCTAACGAAGCCCCAAAGTTTTATGAGAATACCGTCAGCTACCTACTCCAGCTTGCTCCTGTTTGTGTAAAGGGTCTTTTCATATGCAAAAGAAGGGGGAGGGTCTTATTTCCCACTTGCAGTGGGCTTTCCAGCTACCTTTTCAACAGAGCTAAACTGAGAGCTTCTAAGTAAGTTTTTAAACAGTTTTATACTGGATTTTTATATCAGTATCTGTGCATCTTATTCTTTATAGTAGTGTCTATTACATGCAGTTCTATGAAAATAAGTGTATACTGTCCCTTTAAAGGGACATTCTACACCAGAATTTTCATTATTTGAAAAGGTAGATAATCCCTTTATTACCCATTCACCAGTTTTGCATAACCAACAGTTATATTAATATATGTTTTACCTCTGTGATAACCTTGTATCTAAGCCTCTGCAGACTGCTCCCTTATCTCAGTACTTTTGACAGACATGCAGTCAGTGTAGACTCCTAAATAACTCCTCGGGAGTGAGCACAATGTTATCTATATGACACACATGAACTAGTACTGTCTAACTGTGAAAAACTTTCAAAATGCTCTGAGCTAGAAGGCGATTTTCAATGGTTTAGAAATCAGTTTGAGCCTACCTAGGTTTAGCTTTTCAAAAATACCACCAAGGGACCAAAGCAAATATAATGATAAAAGTAAATTGGAAAGTTGTTTAAAATTGCATGCCCTATCTGAATCATGAAATTTTAATTTCGACTAGACTGTCCCTTTAAGTAATGTTAATACATATATACAACTAGTCGTAAAGCCCGTGTACACGGGCCAAAATCCCCATCCACTTGGATCCACTCTCCCTCCCTTCTTCCCATTCCATGCCGCTCTCAACATTTTTTTTCTATCTGCAGTGCAGCGTTGCCACCCGCCCCCCCCCCCCCAACATTGTTATAGAAATATACTTTTTACCTCTTTAATTATCTTGTATCTATGCTTCTGCAGACTGCCTCCTTATCTCAGTTCTTTTGAAAGACTTGCATTTCAGGCAGTTAGTGCTGACTCTTAAATAACTCCACGTGCGTGAGCACAATGTTATTTATATGAAACACATGAACTAACACCTTCTAGCTGTGAAAAACTGTCAAATGCATTTAGATAAGAGGCAGCCTTCAAAGGCTTAGAAATTAGCATATGAGCCTATCTAAGTTTAGCTTTCAACTAAGAATACCAAGAGAACAAAGCAAATTTGATGATAAAAGTAAATAAGAAAGTTGTTCAAAATTACATTCACTATCTAAATTATGAAAGTTTAATTAGGACTTGACTATCCCTTTAACTATCATTCTATTACACTTAAATTTGTGTTATATCCTTTTTTCTTGGTTTTATATTATCTGTGAAAGCTGCATTTAAATAGTAAAAGAAAGAGATAGCAAAATATGAAGTATCTGTGCTTGTAATAAAAGCTGAACCATTAAGTCATCAGCAGGTTTTAATAAAAAGTAGAAAACTCAATAATAATAACCACAAAATATGCTGTCCTAGCCTTGCTAGCTATTCTTATACTCAGGGGTAAAGTGAGTAAGTCCTGAGCAACATAGTCAGTAAATAATTCCTTAGAAGTAAAAAGGCTGTGGCTGAATTACATGCTCAATTTGAGGTAAATAACTCTCACAGAGTCTACCTGACATATTGGAACAAGTTTGTAAAACACATGTAATGTATGTATAGGGAGGGTTATCAGTAAATGATTCCTCTAATGTGCTGCTAAGATTTATATTAGTGGGGACATATTCATTTTTTTTCCATAGTGTGTAATATATAAACACCAGACATACAAATAAACAATACAATTGGCAGAGAAAACTCTACACTTAACTTTATTGCTTTTTACACTTTTATTTTAAAACTGCATTATATGCTCCCAGGCTCAAGACTCTAACCCAACTAACTCCCTGGGAGCTCCAGTAGGGGGAAGTGCTTAGAAAAATGAATTACTTATAACAAACTTTAGAAATGACTGCCCTATAATTTCCCAGCTGTTTGCTGCCTAGTAACAGCTCCTGAGGGAACAGGAAGCTAAGGGGGCGCTAGGCTCGCCTCCAGGCTGCGATCCTATTCAGAAAGTGCCTTTGGCTTCATTACAGCCAAGTGGCTAGTACGTTCAATGCCGTCCTTACGGCGCTAAAGCTCTGCGCAGTTAGGACAGGATGGAACGTCCTAAAGGCGGGAAAGGGTTAAGATCTATGACTGTCTTTTATTGATCATGTCCCAGAGCAAGAATTACTGAAGGGATTTTCTTGATGTAAGGAGCACATACGCATTAGCTTAGTTCACGACTGAATAAAACTACAACTTCTTCTTTAAAAGTAAAAAAATGTTAACCTGAATATGCTATGATGGAAGAGCTGGCAAATTCTTGAAGACTGAATAATGTCAGAAAGATTAAAAAAGGAACCTGGGAATAAAGACAATATTGTTTGCTCCAGAAACCAGCTGACTTGAAAGTGATGTCGTCTAGACTTGTTTTGTTCTTTCTATTTTTTTAAAAATAAAGAACATATCCTAACCATGATTTCTTTAAAGAGACACTACGCTTAAAATAAAATCAATACATAGGAAACAATACAGTTATGAAAGCATTTGTATGACAAGTGGCGCAGGAACATAGGTGCAGAGAGTGTGCTCTGTTTTTTGTCAATGGCACAGGTGGTATGCATCATTATTGGCTTTTCCACCAAACTGTAGACCAAGGGACAGCCAGTGGGGTATGTAAAAGTAGAACCCACTGGGTTTACAGTGGAAATAAAGAGTCTACACACCCTTATGAAATTGCAGGTATTTGAAAAGAAAAGACAGAAATAGCAATGTAAATGTCATACTTTTTCCATCTGCAATGTGATTTTCTAACAAACAAAAATCCAGAGAAAAGTCACTTCTCCCGAGCTCCAGCCGAGTATCCGTTAATTCATCATTTGCTTTATATACAATAGCACTACTTAGTTGTGCATTATATATCACAGAGTTTTCTGTATTCCTGACACTACAGAATAGGATCGGACGACAGAGGCCTAAGGTGGCGGCTAAGAATTAGGCAACGCACTCCCCTTGGTACTCCGAGGTAACTTGCCTTAACTGATCTCAGAAGCACCCCTGCATTTAGACTGCAAGGAAGAGAGAAGAAACGCCTATAACCCTCACAATACTACAGCCATAAATGGCCACCATGAGGGAGACAGGTTCACAAAATCACTTCAGCCAACGCCTTGAGAACTTTGAGAGACTTATGGTAAAACTAATTGATAGAACCCCATTTGATTTTATGCTGACTTACCATTGCGCAGGACACAAAATACATACAACTCCTGATGGAGCTCCAAGTGTAAACTTATTATAAACGATTATCTCTTACAAAATCCTCACTCGGGAACGCACCTGAGTATTGAATATGCTTCTGCAGGCGGGACAGACAACGAGGATTGATGTGCCTTTATGGGAGCTTAGGGGGGCTCCTGGACAGCCGCAAGCATTGCGATGACGTGTTTTCCGTCTAACAACACCGTTCTGGATAACTTCTATGATGAACACACTATGCAAACTGAAGTACCCAATAAACTGTATGGCATCTCATGGTCCCAGAGCTTAGCAAAAGTAATGCCAGGCAAAGCAACACTGAGACTCTCGGGTTCAATGAACTGGCTTGCTCAACCTACACATAGCGATTTTCAAGCCTGCACCATGGCCAGGTTTTATGAACAGACTCTTGGGGCTGACAATATATAATAGAGAAAAAGAGGTATGGGGCATACCTATCCGACCTATCTATAGATAGTGTAGGTCAATCTTCAAAAACAATACAAGTCATTACTAGGCGTCACTGTAGGTAAAAAACTGTGTAACGTATATAGCAGTAATCCCAGTGCATACAATGGTGGTATACAATGTTCAAAATAATGTAATATGGATTCCTCACCTCACTTCTAGACCAATCCAGGCTGGCCCCAATATCCTTAGTCGGTGCGGTTACTTCAGGTGGAACCGCCGGCTTAAGAGACTGTCACAGCTCCACAAACGTGTGACCGCTCCAACGCTTTCACAGCGTGGCCATTGGCAAGTTCAAACACCACTCGACAGACCGCGCGATTACCCTCTGTTTGCAGGGACGAAGAAGGAGGTGACGTCAGTGATGACGAATCGGCATACCATTGTCCAATGCGGGTACGTGGGATGAAGGTGTGTCACCGTATCTGCGGCAGGATTGGATATCCGTCCACGATCCCATACAATACTGCAAGTAAGAAACTTTACAGGACGCCAAGGTAATCAGTACAGCATAGCAACGGACAGTCCTTAGCTGGTGTTGAATTCAATAAAGCAGGAAGTTTGGACAGTCCGTAATGTTAAAACAAATATTTATTCAAATAGATTAAAAATATATTATTGGTTACAGGAACAAGCTGGTAAGGATAGAGTAGGTATATCACCTAAACAGGCTTACGCGTTTCGGCGTTTGCCGTAGTCATAGCCATAGGTGTAGGGTGTCTCCCCAGCCTTAAATAGCACATGTTAAAATCTCATTGGTTGTTAGATAATTAGTAAAATGAGAACAGAAACTATAATACGCCTACTCTAATACATTTGACCTGTCATAGTATACAAAATAATGATACAGAAGATAAAATTAATTGAAAAGTTAGAAAATCTTGAGAAACATGTTAGATGGTAAAAGAAACGATTAATACAAAACGGAAGAAATATAATATAATCTATACATTACTTCATAAGGAATATGAACGCATGTAAGTCATCCTATGATATCCCTGATATAAAAAATACACAAATCTATATACAAAGGATATATACAAAGTAGGGACAGATCAGGTAATATTCATGCATTGATATTAAATTGCTAACAATATGATGTTAACTTACTGCACACACATCACATAATTGATTTAATGTGCCATCAAATATATGTTCCTTACTATCACAAGGAAATGGCACATTCATCATTACACATATCTGACCAAAAAAATAGCCTGTCCTGATTACTAGTTATAGGCTAATTAGAATGAATAACCAAACTGCCGCTAATATGAAAATATATGCTATACATAATGGAAATTCTAGGACATAATATGTGCAAGTAGTAATATGACATTCAACTAGTGCACAATAGTATGCTGTACCTAGTGGTTTGAAACAAAAATAATTATAAAGATATACTAGATAGTAAACAGTATACTATAATGATAGACAAAACCAAGGAACATGGTTATTCATGACAAAGTAGGGAGATGCACTGGATAATAAAGAGAACTCAAGGCCAACAGAATATTTGTTTTACACAATTATTCCCAAAAATTGATAAGGTCATATTTAGAGTTTAGACCTTTAGGGATTCTTGTCTCTAACTTGAAAATCCAGTACATCTCCCGCTTTGCCAGAATTTTGTCCCTGTCACCACCCCTCTTAGGTAGTACTATTTTCTCAATGATACACCATCTAAGGGAGTTGATACTTTTGTTGTGTCTGGTAGCAAAGTGTTGCACTAACGGTGTAGCTGCCTTCCCTAATGAAATAGTAGAAAGATGTTCCCTAATTCTAGAGTTTGCATCCCTTCCCGTAAGACCTACATACTGTTTTTTTACATAAAGTGCACTCTAATAAATAGATGATACACTCAGCTGTACAGTTTAGGCAGGAATTGATGTAAAAAAAACTCTCCTGTTACACAAGACCTAAACTTAGTAGTGACAGAAGCAAATTCACAGGGCCTGCACTTTTTATGCCCACATCTGAACATTCCCGGGTGATTAAGCCAGGAAGAGTTAGGATTATCCATCTGTTTCAATTGAGTGGGTGCCAACCTTGTACCCAGTGTATAGCTTTTAAGGTAAGAACATTTTAGACCCTTCTTTGCAGTTTCTTGTAAGACATCATCTGCAGCTAACACTGCAAAATGTTTTTTAATGATAGCACAAATTTGTGAGTATTGGGAACTGTATCCCGTCACAAAATAAACACCTTCAGTACCAGTAGGCCCATTATGTGATCCATCATTAGAAATCAAAGTTTGTCTGTCAATAACATCAACCTCCCTCCTAGCTCTAAGGATATCTCTGTTAGTATATTTTCTTTCTTTCAACCTTCTTTGAAGATCATCAGCTGCCTCCAAATAATCTTTGGGGTTGCTACAGTTGCGCTTAAGTCTCGTAAATTGACCCTTAGCCACCGCATACCTCAGATGCTCAGGATGACTACTGGTGGCATGGAGAAGGGTATTACCTGATATTGGTTTGCGGTAGACAGTGGAATCAATTTTACCATTCTCATGTCCAATTAGTGTCAAATCTAAAAAGTTAATGGACACTGAATTGCATTCAAATGTGAACCGCAAGCCATCACTATTGTTATTCAAATACCCTACAAAGTCTCCAATAAGATGCTCAGGGCCACACCAAATCAACAGTAGATCATCAATGAAGCGTCTGTATGTTTTGATATACAGTCGATAGGGGTTTCCCTCTCCAAAGACGTGCACCATTTCCCACCACCCTAGAACCAAATTGTCATAGGATGGGTGCGAATTTGGCTCCCATGGCCGTGCCACGTCTTTGGAGAAAGAAATCTCCCTCAAAACGAAAAAAGTTGTGGGTTAACAGAAAGCTAGTCATTTCTAACACAAACCTTTGGAAATCCTCAGAGTAGTTGGTAAAGTAAAAAAGAAAAAATTGTATAGCTTTCAAACCCATGCCATGAGGTATGGAGGAGTACAGTGACACTGCATCTATTGTAAGCCAGAAATTATCTTTATCCCATGTGATATCTTGTATTATATTTAAGACATGTTTAGTGTCTCGAATATAAGAGTGTAGTGAAGTAACCAGTGGTTGTAGCAAGGCATCTAACCATTCAGAGGCATGCTCCAAAAGTGAGTCTATGCCACTTATTATGGGTCTACACTGCACATTGGTAAGGGACTTATGCACCTTAGGTAGATGATGGAACCATGGGGTCTTCGGATGATCAACTATGATATAATCAACTGTTTGTTGATCCATAAACCCCTCATGCATTCCATCATCCAAAAGGCTTATCAGATCCTGCTTAAACCTGAAAGTAGGATCCCCAGATAGTCTAGAGTATTCATCTGTATTATGCAGTTGTCTATAGGCTTTTGAAACATACATAGTCCTATCTAAAACCACAACAGATCCGCCTTTGTCCGCTGGACGGATGACCAATGAGCTGTTTTGCTCCAGTGACACTAACGCTTCCCTTTGAGGGCGTGTTAGATTGAACTTCCTTTTGGACCGATAATTTTTGATACTATTGCCTAGGGCTACTAGATCCTTTTCCACCCTAGAATGAAAGTTCTCCAGGAGTGCATCTCCCTACTTTGTCATGAATAACCATGTTCCTTGGTTTTGTCTATCATTATAGTATACTGTTTACTATCTAGTATATCTTTATAATTATTTTTGTTTCACACCACTAGGTACAGCATACTATTGTGCACTAGTTGAATGTCATATTACCACTTGCACATATTATGTCCTAGAATTTCCATTATGTTTAGCATATATTTTCATATTAGCGGCAGTTTGGTTATTCATTCTAATTAGCCTATAACTAGTAATTAGGACAGGCTATTTTTTTTGGTCAGATATGTGTAATGATGAATGTGCCATTTCCTTGTGATAGTAAGGAACATATATTTGATGGCACATTATATCAATTATGTGATGTGTGTGCAGTAAGTTAACATCATATTGTTAGCAATTTAATATCAATGCATGAATATTACCTGATCTGTCCCTACTTTGTATATATCCTTTGTATATAGATTTTTGTATTTTTTATATCAGGGATATCATAGGATGACTTACATGCGTTAAATATTCCTTATGAAGTAATGTATAGATTATATTATATTTCTTCCGTTTTGTATTAATCGTTTCTTTTACCATCTAACATGTTTCTCAAAATTTTCTAACTTTGTTCAATGAATTTTATCTTCTGTATCATTATTTTGTATACTATGACAGGTCAAATGTATTATAGTTTCTGTTCTCATTTTACTAATTATCTAACAACCAATGAGATTTTAACATGTGCTATTTAAGGCTGGGGAGACACCCTACACCTATGGCTATAACTACGGCAAAAGCCAAAACGTGTAAGCCTGTTTAGGTGATATACCTACTCTATCCTTACCAGCTTGTTCCTGTAACCAATAATATATTTTTAATCTATTTGAATAAATATTTGTTTTAACATTACGGACTGTCCGAACTTCCTGCTTTATTGCTGACAATATATATACACAATCTATTAATGCCATCTCAAATTCACCTCGAAGTTGATGGTAACTCTACGGAGTAATTGTTTAATTCTGCTTTGTTCAGTTGTGTGTTTCTCTTTATTCTGCACGTGTTGCCCTTTATCAGTAAGAATTTTTTATAGAACCTATGACTATGTCACAGATAGAATTATTCTGCTGAAAAAATAGAACCCACATTGTATATTTGCTATTTTTCACTGCTTTTACAGGCCCACAATCTTAGATATTTCATAATGGTATTTGGAGAAATACTTTTTCTTTATACAATGTTTGAATAATGCTTGATGTAATTAAGATGACGGAGATTAAATATAAATCTTGCAGCCTGCGGAGAGAAGAAATAATACACCCTATATACATCACACTATATACAGCACTCTATATACATCACCCTATATACATTACCCTATATACATTACCCTATATACATCACTCTATATACATCACCCTATATATACACACATCACTCTATATACATTACCCTATATACATTACCCTATATACATCACTCTATATACATCACCCTATATATACACACATCACTCTATATACATTACCCTATATACATTACCCTATATACATCACTCTATATACATCACCCTATATATATACACATCACCCTATATACATCACTCTATATATACACATCACTCTATATACACACATCACTCTATATACATTACCCTATATACATCACACTATATACAGCACTCTATATACATCACCCTATATATACATCACTCTATATACATCACCCTATATACACATCACCCTATATATACATCACCCTATATATACATCACTCTATATATACACATCATCCTATATACATCACCCTATATATACACATCACCCTATATACATCACCCTATATATACACATTACCCTATATACATCACTCTATATACATTACCCTATATACATCACTCTATATACATCACCCTATATATACACATCACCCTATATACATCACCCTATATATATACACATCACCCTATATACATCACCCTATATATACACATCACCCTATATACATCACTCTATATACATTACCCTATATACATCACTCTATATACATCTCCTGTCTCGATTTAGAAAAGGTCACTGCTCACTTGCAAATCCCTACTAGTAAAATTGATATTTTCTCCAACATAGGTGTGTCCGGTCCACGGCGTCATCCTTACTTGTGGGATATTCTCTTCCCCAACAGGAAATGGCAAAGAGCCCAGCAAAGCTGGTCACATGATCCCTCCTAGGCTCCGCCTTCCCCAGTCATTCTCTTTGCCGTTGTACAGGCAACATCTCCACGGAGATGGCTTAGAGTTTTTTGGTGTTTAACTGTAGTTTTTATTCTTCAATCAAGAGTTTGTTATTTTAAAATAGTGCTGGTATGTACTATTTACTCTGAAACAGAAAAGTGATGAAGATTTCTGTTTGTAAGAGGAAAATGATTTTAGCAACCGTTACTAAAATCGATGGCTGTTTCCACACAGGACTGTTGAGAGGAATTAACTTCAGTTGGGGGAAACAGTGAGCAGACTTTTGCTGCTTGAGGTATGACACATTTCTAACAAGACTATGTAATGCTGGAAGCTGTCATTTTCCCTATGGGATCCGGTAAGCCATTTTTATTACATAAGAATAAAGGGCTTCACAAGGGCTTTTAAGACTGGTAGACATTTTCTGGGCTAAAACGATTGATATATAAGCATTTTTAATACTTTATAGCTTTGAGGAATTATTTTATTCTTGGGAATTATGTAAAATAACCGGCAGGCACTGTATTGGACACCTTATTCTCTAGGGGCTTTCCCTAATCATAGGCAGAGCCTCATTTTCGCGCCTCTATTGCGCAGTTGTTTTTGGGAAGCATGACATGCAGATGCATGTGTGAGGAGCTCAGATACATAGAAAAGGCTTTCTGAAGGCGTCATTTGGTATCGTATTCCCCTTTGGGCTTGGTTGGGTCTCAGCAAAGCAGATACCAGGGACTGTATAGGGGTTAAATATAAAAACGGCTCCGGTTCCGTTATTTTAAGAGTTAAAGCTTTCAAATTTGGTGTGCAATACTTTTAAGGCTTTAAGACACTGTGGTGAAATTTTGGTGAATTTTGAACAATTCCTTCATACTTTTTCACATTTGCAGTAATAAAGTGTGTTCAGTTTAAAATTTAAAGTGACAGTAACGGTTTTATTTTAAAACGTTTTTTGTACTTTGTTATCAAGTTTATGCCTGTTTAACATGTCTGAACTACCAGATAGACTGTGTTCTGTATGTGGGGAAGCCAAGGTTCCTTCTCATTTAAATAGATGTGATTTATGTGACACAAAATTTAGAGAAAATGATGCCCAAGATGATTCCTCAAGTGAGGGGAGTAAGCATGGTACTGCATCATCCCCTCCTTCGTCTACGCCAGTCTTGCCCACACAGGAGGCCCCTAGTACATCTAGTGCGCCAATACTCCTTACTATGCAACAATTAACGGCTGTAATGGATAATTCTATCAAAAACATTTTAGCCAAAATGCCCACTTATCAGCGAAAGCGCGACTGCTCTGTTTTAGAAAATACGGAAGAGCATGAGGACGCTGATGATATTGGTTCTGAAGTGCCCCTACACCAGTCTGAGGGGGCCAGGGAGGTTTTGTCTGAGGGAGAAATTTCAGATTCAGGGAAAATTTCTCAACAAGCTGAACCTGATGTGATTACATTCAAATTTAAATTGGAACATCTCCGCGCTCTGCTTAAGGAGGTGTTATCTACTCTGGATGATTGTGAGAATTTGGTCATTCCAGAGAAATTATGTAAGATGGACAAGTTCCTAGAGGTCCCGGGGCCCCCCGAAGCTTTTCCTATACCCAAGCGGGTGGCGGATATTGTAAACAAAGAATGGGAAAGGCCCGGCATACCTTTCGTCCCTCCCCCTATATTTAAGAAATTGTTTCCTATGGTCGACCCCAGAAAGGACTTATGGCAGACAGTCCCCAAGGTCGAGGGGGCGGTTTCTACTCTAAACAAACGCACCACTATACCCATAGAAGATAGTTGTGCTTTCAAAGATCCTATGGATAAAAAATTAGAGGGTTTGCTTAAAAAGATGTTTGTTCAGCAAGGTTACCTTCTACAACCAATTTCATGCATTGTTCCTGTCACTACAGCAGCGTGTTTCTGGTTTGATGAACTAGAAAAGGCGCTCAATAAAGATTCTTCTTATGAGGAGATTTTGGACAGAATTCATGCTCTCAAATTGGCTAACTCTTTCACCTTAGACGCCACTTTGCAATTGGCTAGATTAGCGGCGAAAAATTCTGGGTTTGCTATTGTGGCGCGCAGAGCGCTTTGGCTAAAATCTTGGTCAGCGGATGCGTCTTCCAAGAATAAATTGCTTAACATTCCTTTCAAGGGGAAAACGCTGTTTGGCCCTGACTTGAAAGAGATTATTTCTGATATCACTGGGGGTAAGGGCCACGCCCTTCCTCAGGATAGGTCTTTCAAGGCTAAAAATAAACCAAATTTTCGTCCCTTTCGCAGAAACGGACCAGCCCCAAGTGCTACATCCTCTAAGCAAGAGGGTAATACTTCTCAAGCCAAGCCAGCCTGGAGGCCAATGCAAGGCTGGAACAAAGGTAAGCAGGCCAAGAAACCTGCCACTGCTACCAAGACAGCATGAGATGTTGGCCCCCGATCCGGGACCGGATCTGGTGGGGGGCAGACTCTCTCTCTTCGCTCAGGCTTGGGCAAGAGATGTTCTGGATCCTTGGGCGCTGGAAATAGTCTCCCAAGGTTATCTTCTGGAATTCAAGGGGCTTCCCCCAAGGGGGAGGTTCCACAGGTCTCAATTGTCTTCAGACCACATAAAAAAACAGGCATTCTTACATTGTGTAGAAGACCTGTTAAAAATGGGAGTGATTCATCCTGTTCCATTAGGAGAACAAGGGATGGGGTTCTACTCCAATCTGTTCATAGTTCCCAAAAAAGAGGGAACATTCAGACCAATCTTAGATCTCAAGATCCTAAACAAGTTTCTCAAGGTTCCATCGTTCAAAATGGAAACCATTCGAACAATTCTTCCTTCCATCCAGGAAGGTCAATTCATGACCACGGTGGATTTAAAGGATGCGTATCTACATATTCCTATCCACAAGGAACATCATCGGTTCCTAAGGTTCGCCTTTCTGGACAAGCATTACCAGTTTGTGGCACTTCCGTTCGGATTAGCCACTGCTCCAAGAATTTTCACAAAGGTACTGGGGTCCCTTCTAGCGGTGCTAAGACCAAGGGGCATTGCAGTAGTACCTTACTTGGACGACATTCTGATTCAAGCGTCGTCCCTTCCACAAGCAAAGGCTCACACGGACATCGTCCTGGCCTTTCTCAGATCTCACGGGTGGAAAGTGAACGTAGAAAAAAGTTCTCTATCTCCGTCAACAAAAGTTCCTTTCTTGGGAACAATAATAGACTCCTTAGAAATGAGGATTTTTCTGACAGAGGCCAGAAAATCAAAACTTCTAAACTCTTGTCAAGTACTTCATTCTGTTCCTCTTCCTTCCATAGCGCAGTGCATGGAAGTAATAGGTTTGATGGTCGCGGCAATGGACATAGTTCCTTTTGCGCGAATTCATCTGAGACCATTACAACTGTGCATGCTCAGTCAGTGGAATGGGGATTATACAGACTTGTCTCCGACGATACAAGTAGATCAGAGGACCAGAGATTCACTCCGTTGGTGGCTGTCCCTGGACAACCTGTCACAGGGGATGAGCTTCCGCAGACCAGAGTGGGTCATTGTCACGACCGACGCCAGTCTGGTGGGCTGGGGCGCGGTCTGGGGACTCCTGAAAGCTCAGGGTCTTTGGTCTCGGGAAGAATCTCTTCTCCCGATAAATATTCTGGAACTAAGAGCGATATTCAATGCTCTCAAGGCTTGGCCTCAGCTAGCAAAGGCCAAATTCATACGGTTTCAATCGGACAACATGACGACTGTTGCGTACATCAACCATCAGGGGGGAACAAGGAGTTCCCTGGCGATGGAAGAAGTGACCAAAATCATTCAATGGGCGGAGACTCACTCCTGCCACTTGTCTGCAATCCACATTCCAGGAGTGGAAAATTGGGAAGCGGATTTTCTGAGTCGTCAGTCATTTCATCCGGGGGAGTGGGAACTCCATCCGGAAATCTTTGCCCAAATTACTCAGTTGTGGGGCATTCCAGACATGGATCTGATGGCCTCTCGTCAGAACTTCAAGGTTCCTTGCTACGGGTCCAGATCCAGGGATCCCAAGGCGACTCTAGTAGATGCACTAGTAGCACCTTGGACCTTCAAACTAGCGTATGTATTCCCACCGTTTCCTCTCATCCCCAGGCTGGTAGCCAGGATCTATCAGGAGAGGGCATCGGTGATCTTGATAGCTCCTGCGTGGCCACGCAGGACTTGGTATGCAGACCTGGTGAATATGTCATCGGCTCCACCATGGAAGCTACCTTTGAGACGGGACCTTCTTGTTCAAGGTCCGTTCGAACATCCGAATCTGGTCTCACTCCAACTGACTGCTTGGAGATTGAACGCTTGATTTTATCAAAGCGAGGGTTCTCAGATTCTGTCATTGATACTCTTGTTCAGGCCAGAAAGACTGTAACTAGAAAAATCTACCATAAAATATGGAAAAGATATATCTGTTGGTGTGAATCTAAAGGATTCCCTTGGGACAAGATAAAAATTCCTAAGATTCTATCCTTTCTTCAAGACGGTTTGGAGAAAGGATTATCTGCAAGTTCTTTGAAGGGACAGATTTCTGCTTTGTCTGTGTTACTTCACAAAAGGCTGGCAGCTGTGCCAGATGTTCAAGCTTTTGTTCAGGCTCTGGTTAGAATCAAGCCTGTTTACAAACCTTTGACTCCTCCTTGGAGTCTCAATTTAGTTCTTTCAGTTCTTCAGGGGGTTCCGTTTGAACCCTTGCATTCCGTTGATATTAAGTTATTATCTTGGAAAGTTTTGTTTTTGGTTGCAATTTCTTCTGCTAGAAGAGTTTCAGAGTTATCTGCTCTGCAGTGTTCTCCTCCTTATCTGGTGTTCCATGCAGATAAGGTGGTTTTGCGTACTAAACCTGGTTTTCTTCCGAAAGTTGTTTCTAACAAACACATTAACCAGGAGATAGTCGTGCCTTCTTTGTGTCCGAATCCAGTTTCAAAGAAGGAACGTTTGTTGCACAATTTGGATGTAGTTCGTGCTCTAAAATTCTATTTAGATGCTACAAAGGATTTTAGACAAACATCTTCCTTGTTTGTTGTTTATTCTGGTAAAAGGAGAGGTCAAAAAGCAACTTCTACCTCTCTCTCTTTTTGGCTTAAAAGCATCATCAGATTGACTTACGAGACTGCCGGACGGCAGCCTCCTGAAAGAATCACAGCTCATTCCACTAGGGCCGTGGCTTCCACATGGGCCTTCAAGAACGAGGCTTCTGTTGATCAGATATGTAAGGCAGCGACTTGGTCCTCACTGCACACTTTTACTAAATTTTACAAATTTGATACTTTTGCTTCTTCTGAGGCTATTTTTGGGAGAAAGGTTTTGCAAGCCGTGGTGCCTTCCATCTAGGTGACCTGAGTTGCTCCCTCCCTTCATCCGTGTCCTAAAGCTTTGGTATTGGTTCCCACAAGTAAGGATGACGCCGTGGACCGGACACACCTATGTTGGAGAAAACAGAATTTATGTTTACCTGATAAATTACTTTCTCCAACGGTGTGTCCGGTCCACGGCCCGCCCTGGTTTTTTAATCAGGTCTGATAATTTATTTTCTTTAACTACAGTCACCACGGTATCATATGATTTCTCCTATGCAAATATTCCTCCTTTACGTCGGTCGAATGACTGGGGAAGGCGGAGCCTAGGAGGGATCATGTGACCAGCTTTGCTGGGCTCTTTGCCATTTCCTGTTGGGGAAGAGAATATCCCACAAGTAAGGATGACGCCGTGGACCGGACACACCGTTGGAGAAAGTAATTTATCAGGTAAACATAAATTCTGTTTTTCTGCCTATTTGGTATTCACTTTCTATCTTACCCACTAGATGGCAGCACTATAACAGAAAAATTTACCATATTAAAAATAGTTATAAAGATCCTAGAATTCACCCTTATCTGTCCTCTCACATTTTACTCCTCACTACAGGCATTTTCTGTCCATAGTTCTGAATCATAAAAAAAAAAAGCTTAGATGCCTTCTTTTTCAAATATAGATAGCAAGAGAATGAAGAAAAATTGATAATAGGAGTAAATTAGAAAGTTGCTTACAATTGCATGCTCTTTCTGAATCACAAAAGAAAAAATTTGGGTTCAGTGTCCCTTTAATTATGAACATCATAATTGCCATAATTGCAAGGTGCTATGAATATTTCCACTAATATTTAGTTCAGTTCTGCTCCTAAGTTCATGTGTTTCATAATACTTGAATTATACGGCTTCACTAACTTTTGTTTTACTTTTTTTATTCCTTCTCGCTCTGATCAAAGTTAGTCCACTCTAAGTTATTATAGCATTAATTTTTGGAACTGCAAAAAAAGTTTTGTTTCAGTTCTAAGACACAGAGGAAAAGAAGATCTGTTAAGAAAGGCTGTACCATTATGGACATTAGACCTAGTCACAAGGTCCTTGGTTACTAAGCTCGAGTCATGTAATTTTACAGTAATGACATTGATTTATTCTTGTTTTGAATAATTTTGTAACTTTTTGATGCAATCCATGCTTCTTTAAACAATGATTTGTAAACTAATTTTAATTTAATAAAGCGCAAAAAAAAGAAAAACCAGAGGGGGGGGGAAAAGTTAATTATTAGGAACTTTTTAAATAATACATAAACTACAAAACACCCTGATTGCATAAGTCTGCACACCAAACGTATAGACTTTGGAATTTTATCCCACTCTGTTGCAAAAGAGTTCCTTCGAATTGCAAGCTGATCTCCAAGCGCAGCTGTCTTTAGCTCATTCCACAGGTTTTCAATGGGATGGAGGTTGGTGCTCTGTGGACCATTCCAAGACTTTGATTGTCCTTTTCTGAAGCCATGCCTTGGGTGTGTGCTTTTGGTCATTGTTATGTTGGAATGTGAAATTCCACTTTATTTTTCTGACAGACGGCAGCACATTTTGGGCCAAAATATCTTGATATTTGGTGCTACTCATTATTCCATCTATCTTGAGAAGAGCCCCTGTCCCAGCTGAAATAAAGCAGCCCCAATGCACAATACTACCACCACATGCTTCAAAGTTGGTATGGTGTTCCTTGGAGAATTAGCTTTATTGGCTTTGTGCCAAACATATCTCTTACAATTTAGGACGAAAAATTCAACCTTTGTCTAGTCAGAGCACATTTTCCAACATGGTTTGGGTTGGCTGACTGACTGAATCTTGTGACATTTAGATGGGCTTGGATGTTCCTTTTGTAAGAAAGGGTTTCTGTCTTGCCACCCTACCCCATAGTCCAGACATGTACAGAATACGAAAGATGGTGGTCACATGCAAGGAATGACCAGTACCTGCCAGAAATTCCTATACTCCTTCAGTGTTGCTGTTGGCCTCTTGGTAGCGCCTCTCATGTTTTCTCCTTGTCCTCTCATCAACATTGGAGGGTTGTCGCGATCTTTGCAATGTCTCTGTGGTGCCACATTTTGTCCACCTATTGATAATGTTTTTGATCGATATTATATACCTCTCCTGATTGGTACTTTTTTCAATACCATTTGTATGCTGATGATACCCAAATCTACAACTTTGCACCAGACCTATCCCCTTCCTTACTAACTTGTGTAACTCTCTAATATTTTGGGCTCCATGTACTAAGAGGCGGGCGGACTGCTTCTTAACTCGCGAAGCTGTCCGCCCGCCTCCGCTACACACGGGCAGCGGATCTATTGATCCGCTTGCCCGTATGTATCATTACACACTCAGCGGAGTGTGTAATGCCCGCCCCTTCAGTCGCGCGACCAATCACGCGACTGAAGGGGCTGTCAATCACCGAGAGCGAGCGAGCTCTCTGTGATTTTGCTTCGCCACCTAAGAGGTGGCGTAGGGTGTAGGAAGCAGCGGTCTAATGACCGCTGCTTCTTACATTGCGGGAAGCAGGCTCGCATATGCGAACCTGCCCCGCAAAGGCTCCGGAGCAGCTTTCGCTGCTTCGTACATGGAGCCCTTTATCCTTGATGTCCTCTCACTACCTTAAGCTAAACCTCTCCAAATCTAAGCTAATCCCCCACTTCTTCCAAAATCCCTACCCCTCCTAACTTTCTCTAACTGTTGATAATAGCATCATTACCACAATCTGTGTGTGCCTGATGTCTTGGGGTCATACTTGACTCAGATCTTTCTTTAACTCCCCACATCCAGTATTTGGACAATTCCTGCCACCTCCACCTCAAAAACATGTGTCATTTCCTCACACAAGACACAACTAAGACTTGAATCCACTCTCATAATTTCCCATCTTGACTATTGAAACTCCAACCTCTCTGGCCTCCCTAGCTGCTATCTATCTCCGTTACAATCCATAATAAATGCCTCTGCCAGGCTAATCTTCCTTACACGTCGCTCTGTCAATCCCTTCACTGGCTTCCTCTAACCTCCAGAATTAAACAAACTTGTGACTAACTTTTAAAGCTCTCAATGACACTGTTACACCCTATATCTTCAACCTAATCTCCAGATACTCTCTCACTCATCCCCTTCGCTCTGCTCATGACCTCTTTCTCTCCCCCTCTATTGTTACCTCCTCACATTCCCGTCTACAAGACTTCTCCAGACTGGCCTCTATTTTGTGGAACTCTCTGCCTCGCTCTACACGACTCTCCCCTAGTTTTCAAACTTTCAAGCGCTCCTTAGATTCTACAGTTCAGGGATGCATATAATATTCACTAAGAATATATTCCTATCTTAGATCAACTTTATGAGAGATGATTTACAATAGTGAAATTCTAGGCAGGGCCCTCTATCCCTTTGTCTCCTACAATTGTTATCTTGCATATTTTGACCCATGTCTTTAGAGCTGCGGAATCTGCTGGCGCTCTACAAATCACTGATAATAATAATTTTCAACAATTAGCACCCACGGTTTCGTTGGCAATGCTTTGTGGACCCCAGCATCCCTTTGTGGATGCTCTCATCAGAAAAGAGGACTTTGTACCACTGAGCAACAGACCAGGTCTGTTTTTCTTTAGCCCAGGCTTCTGACATTTGTTGTTCAGGGGTGGCTTGACAAGAGGAATACATTTGAAGCCCATGTCCAGGATCCGTCTGTGTGCAGTGGCTCTTGATGCACTGACTCCAGCCTCAGTCCACTCCTTGTGAAAGTCCCCAACACTTTTGAATGGCCTTTTCCTGACAATCCTCTCCAGGCTGCGGTCATACCTGCTGCTTGCGCACCTTTTTCTTCTACACTTTTCCCTTCCACATAACTTTCTATTAATGTGTTTTGATACAGCACTTTGGGAACATCCAACTTCTTTTGCAATTACCTTTTGAGGCTTTCCCTCCTTATGGAGGGTGTCAATGATGGTTTTCTACACAACTGTCAGGTCAGCAGTCTTTCCCATGATTGTGATTCCTACTGAACTAGACTGAGAGACCATTTAAAGGCTCAGGAACCCTTTGCAGGTGTTATGGCTTAATTAGCTGATTAGAGTGGGACACTTTGAGCCTAGAATATTGCACCTTTTCACAATATTCTTATTTTCTGAGATTGTGGATTTGGGGTTTTCATGAGCTGTAAGCCATAATCATCACAATTATGACCAATCACGGTGTGAACTATCTTGCTTTGCATGTAATGAGTCTATCTCATATATTAGTTTCACCTTTTAAGTTGCATTAGTGAAATAAATGAACTTTTGAACGATATTCTAATTTTTCGAGTTTCACCTGTATTTTCTATGCTTCGATTTTATTTTTTGTTTAGTGTCCCACTAAAAGCAGATGTCAGATGATACCAAAAATAAATAAATATGCTTTTATCTTTAACTATCTTTGAACAGTTAAAAGTGATGGTAAATCTGAGCGTATAAAAACACTAGGAATTACGATCACTAAAAATAAAAGTGGACTTTCAGTGCCTCGGCTCCTCGCTAAAGTCATCAGCTCTGGCCACCCGCGGCACAACGCTCTTTACCAATGGTGACATTTCACCTCTAAACCAATAGCCGTGCTAGTCATCTGGCAGTATTCTGTATGCTAGCATGGCTATTGATTTAGAGGTGAAATGTCACCTCATTGAGTAAAGAGCTGTGACCTGGGTAGCCAGGGCCGCTGACTTTAGCAAGGAGGGTCAGCATATAAAGGGAGAGTTTAGCATCCATTTTTACTAAGGGATCACTGAAAATCCTCTTTATTTTTAGTGATGGTAAATCCTAGCATTTTTTTTTTTAAACGCTCCAATTTACCATCACTTTAATATAGATATATATGGTGTTCCATTTGAGTCGAGTCAGCTGCTTACTATATAGAACTGATCAGTAGCAATTTACAGTGATGGCTAGTTAAATCAATATTAACCCCTTAAGGACCAACGACGTACAGGGTACGTCCTACAAAAAAAATGTATTTAACGACCAAGGACGTACCCTGTACGTTGTTGGTTCCTTAAAGAGGTGGAAGCGATTCTGATCGCTTCCAGCCGCTTTCCTGTTATTGCAGTGATGCCTCGATATTAAGGCATCCTGCAATAACAGTTTTTAGCCAGCCAGTGCAGAGAGCCACTCTGTGGCCCTCTCTGCATCGGACATCGATGTTTACGATCGTTGATGGGTGGGAGCCGATGTGGGACGAATTAGTCAGAGGGGGCGGGATCATGGGCGGGGTCAACAGCAGCGTGCACGGACGGACGGGAACCACAACACTATGGAACATTTGTAGGAGAGAGGAGGGAGGGAATTGGGATCTAAGGGATCTGGGAGGGGGTGGGGGGTTGGTTTTTGAGGAAGGGGGGAAGCTACACTACAGAAAATAGGGGGGAAAAAAATTATTGTAAACTAGGTACTGGCAGACAGCTGCCAGTACCCAAGATGGTGCAAATAAGATAGAGGGGGAGGGTTAGAGAGCTGTTTGGGGGGATCCTACACAGCAAAAAAAATAAAATACCTTTCATTTTAGTATTGGCAGACTTTCTGCCAGTACTTAAGATGGTGGGGACAATTGTGGGTTGGGGGAGGAAAGAGCATTTTGGGAGGGATCAGGGGGTGTGATGTGTCAGGTGGGAGGCTGATCTCTACACTAAAGCTAAAATTAACCCGGCAAGCTCCCTAATTAACCCCTTCACTGCTGGGCATAATACACATGTGGTGCGCAGCAGCATTTAGCGGCCTTCTAACTACCAAAAAGCAACGCCAAAGCCATATATGTCTGCTATTTTTGAACAAAGAGGATCCCAGAGAAGCATTTACAACCATTTGTGCCATTATTGCATAAACTGTTTGTAAATAATTTGTGAGAAACCTAAAATTGCGAAAAATGTAACTTTTTTTTTTTATTTGATCGCATTTGGTGGTGAAATGGTGGCATGAAATATACCAAAATGGGCCTAGATCAATACTTGGGGTTGTCTACTACACTACACTAAAGCTAAAAACATAAATTATGCTTACCTGATAATTTCCTTTTCTTCCGTGGGAAAGAGTCCACAGACGCATTCATTACTTATGGGATATAAGAACCTGGAAACCATGAGGAGGCAAAGACACACCACCCAAAGGCTTAAATACTCCTCCCACTTCCCCTATCCCCCAGTCATTCTTTGCCTTTTGTCCCAGGAGGTTGGCAGAGAAGTGTCAGAAGTTTGTTTTTTTCTTTTTTGTTATACTTTTATTTAATGTGTCTCTTATGGAGGGTGCTACCCTTCGACATGGACCCTACAAGCTCCCTACATGCTACCTAATTAACCCCTTCACTGCTGGGCATAATACACGTGTGGTGCGCAGTGGCATTTAGCAGCCTTCTAATTACCAAAAAGCAAAGCCATAGCCATATATATCTGCTATTTCAGAACAAGGGGGATCCCAGAGAAGCATTTACAACCATTTGTGCCATAATTGCACAAGCTGTTTGTAAATAATTTCAGTGAGAAACCTAAAGTTTGTGATAAAGTGAACGTTTTTTTTATTTGATCGCAATTGGCGGTGAAATGGTGGCATGAAATATACCTAAATGGGCCTAGATCAATACTTTGGGTTGTCTTCTAAAAAAAAATATATACATGTCAAGGGTTATTCAGGGATTCCTGAAAGAGATCAGTGTCCAATGTAACTAGCGCTAATTTTGAAAAATAATGGTTTAGAAATAGCAAAGTGCTACTTGTATTTATGGCCCTATAACTTACAAAAAAAGCAAAGAACATGTAAACATTGGGTATTTCTAAACTCAGGACAAAATGTATAAACAATTTAGTATGGGTGTTTTTTGGTGGTTGTAGATGTGTAACAGATTTCGGGGGGTCAAAGTTAGAAAATTTTAGTTTTTCCCCCTCATATTTTATCATTTTTTTATAGTAAATTATAAGATATGATGAAAATAATGGTATCTTTAGAAAGTCCATTTAATGGCGAGAAAAACGGTATATAAAATATGTGTGGGTACAGTAAATGAGTAAGAGGAAAATTACAGCTAAACACAAACACCACAGAAATGTAAAAATAGCCTTGGTCTCAAACGGACAGAAAATGGAAAAGTGCTCTGGGGTCCTTAAGGGGTTAAAGGGACAGTCAAGTCTAAAAAAAAATGATAATTTAAATAGGGAATGTCATTTTAAACAACTTTCCAATTTACTTTTATCACCAATTTTGCTTTGTTCTTTTGGTATTCTTAGTTGAAAGCTAATTCTAGGAGGTTCATATGCTAATTTCTTAGACCTCGAAGACTGCCTCTAATCTGAATGCATTTTGACCACTAGAGCAGGTTAGTTAATGTGTTTCATATAGATAACATTGAGCTCATGCGCGTGAAGTTACCCTGGAGTGAGCACTGATTGGCTAAAAAGCAAGTCTGTCAAAAGAAATGAAATAAGGGGGCAGTTTGCAGAGGCTTAGATACAAGGTAATCACAGAGGTAAAAAGTGTATTTATATAACAGTTGGCTGTGCAAAACTGGGGAATGGGTAATAAAGGGAATATCTTTCTTTTTAAGCAACAACAATTCAGGTGTTGACTGTCCCTTTAATGACTAATGTGTCTGAATGCAGGCTTTATTCACTAACTCAATAATAGTAATCCACGAGATATGTCATTAACAATAATAATTTCACCCTTTTCAAATCCAGAGGTTAATTTTTCACATCCTTAGCACACTGGCTGTGACTGACAGAGACGTAAAGATTGCAGCTTCATAGGGAGGTTAAAATGATGAAGAGTAGAGATATTATTTCAGGGTTAGCTGGGCATAAGAATGAAGCTGGGCGCTTCACATACTGCATAACCCCAGAGAACAAAGGTTAAAAACAAGGCTCACCATGAAGGAGGGCTTCAGATTTATTCAGAAATCAGAGAGAGCCAGCAGTACCATCCCTGTAGTCTCAAATATTTGAATGAGTTGTATCTGAAGTATTATATTCACCTTTTAAAGCCTAGGTGTCTTCAAAAGGTAAACACTGTGATATTTCATATGTGAGACTTATTTACCTTATGAATATTAGCTTCAATAGCAGGTGATATTGACTTACTCTCTGTGATGCTTAAAAACTATAGACTTTTTTTTAGCCATGTACAGTATATACTGAAAAATATCCGTACACAAAGTAAATGTTTTAAAACATTAAAAACTCTGCTTATGTTAACACAATTTGCATTGTTTTGCAGTCCAGGGACACATCCCTTCTTCATATGTTTATCTTACTTTCTCTGCTGTGGCCAGTTAAAAATGAACTCCTGCACTGATCAAGCTGCCTTCTCTAGTGACGTGCCAGATTTGATCTGCAACATCAACAAAGACGGAGAGAGATGGCAGCATTAGCGTGCGCATTCTCACGTAATTTTTATGGGACAGGTTGTGTGTCCCTTCGAATTTAATAGTAATTTCCCTTTAAACTCAGACACTCTCGCTCCCAGACCTCTGCCTTCCTTCCATTGTTCCTGGTTTCTCAACAGATCCTTGAGGGGGGAAATGGTGCAATATTACTCTCCATTTTTGAGCTGTCCTTTTCTGGAACCTGGCTGAAACCTGTTTAGGGATTGCTGCTACTTAAAGGGATAGAAATATGAAATGTGCTTGGGTGCATTTCAATATGAAATAGAAGCATTTTTGCAATATACTTCCATTGACGAAAATGTGCCTAGTAAAAGTTATTTACTGTTTTTCTGCAGCATACGCACATATGCTGTGAGGGACCGTGCACCAGTATTCAAACACCACCTCAGAGAGCTGGCTGTGGTGTGTATTGCTTCTGAAGATGTAATTTTTGTCATACAAACTTACTGCTGACTCTCTGAGAAGGTGTAATGTCTAAATTACTGGTGCATTGGCCCTCACCGGATATCTGTGTATGCTGCAGAAAATCAGTAATAACTTGGCTTTCTAAGGTGGTGATAGTTCACGAAAATCCTTACTTGCAGGAATTGGGAATTCATTTCCTGGTGGCCAAGAAGTGACATCCCACAAGTAAGGATTTTTTGTGGCCTATCACCACCAAGAAAGAAAGGCATTAATCAAGTAAATATACAATATGTCTTTAAACCTCGTACACGTAGTAGGACATCCATTGAGACAGAAAAGGCTTCTTTGCATCTCCTCTCCTTTTATTGGAAAACAGATTTAGAAAACGGCATTTCAGGAACAAATGTTCAATAGACGTTTGGAATGGAATGCGACATAAGGACAGTAACAGATCTAAAAATGCTTTTTTTTATTATTGGCCTTAAGACAAAGCTAAGCTTTATATATATTTATATAGGAGCAGATTCACTTCCCCTCTGCTTAACTATTCCCTCCAGACGGTGTACAAAACCCAGAAAACATCAAATAAATATAAAAATAAAGAATGGACAGAATTCTGTTCAAATAAGGATTTGTCCTGAAATGTGTAACACAGGGATCAGTATTTTTAACAAATGTATTTATTATAAGATCCTCAGAGAATTTATTATAAGCTTGTCCACTAACATATAGTGCACGTTTATCTACATGTATTACGCATACACATTTTACTTCTTTTTTTCTGTAACATTTTCGGAATTGTATTTTATTAATATGGATATTCTAAAGCAAAACTAAAATACTAATTTGTTAGCGCTTGTTGTGTTTACACAGTGATAACTGTTGCTGGGCACAACTTATATAGTTTGGTTACCACTCCGCATGTTGCGTTTTTTCCTCTTGGGTCTGCAGCTCTCTTCAAATCCGTTCTATTATTTAAACCTTTTAGAGTGCTACGTGTTGAAGCTGTGCATTTTTACACTGAGCGCGCCATCTTGGCGCTTAAGTAATCGCTCACTGTGTGAGAGAGGAGGTGCACATTCACAGGTCAGTGACATTGTCGTCTTTTCAATATGCCGCACTTCAATTTATCGTGCACAATACTGAGTGGAAGCCGTACATTATTTGCAGCAACTGTACAACTCTAATTACTTCCTGATTTTTGTTTGTTTTTGTATATTTGTTATTTAACTTTTTAACGGTGTAAAAAACAAACAAAAAAAACCTGCAAGGTACAGCTGTCAAAAAGCGCCCAATGTCACTGATCTGTCAATGCACAATGCGTCTGTCACAAGGTGCATCAATACATGAGCTGCAAGATGTTGGCTCCCAGTATGAAGATGCGGAGCTTTACCAACTGGCATCTGTAAGAGATTAAATAGGAGAATAGCTTTAAAGAGAGCAGCAGATACAGGAAGAAAAACAAAACCATTATGAGCAGTAGACCCCTATTGCAGTTGTCCCTTCAACCCCTGCAGAGAGCTTAAAAATCATAGCAAAAGTCCCGCTTGGGAGTAGCAACACATTGTAACTCTTGAGCTGGACAAGGCCTGTGACTGGCAGTTACATGCCGCCCCTAACTGCGTTACTGGTCAAAGCGGGACCTTTTGCAGAGGTTAAAACGCATAGTTACGGACACTAAAGCTAAAATTCTATGCGCTAAATCATTTTTGCATTAGAATGACCAATTAAAAAAAGATTTATAGTAAACAACCACACGTTTTATCTATGCCTTATAAATAATATTTGTGGGGGACAACAAAAAAACAACACAAGCTTCTACCTGTACTTTTAACATACAGAGGTTATGTAACACAATGCTTCTTAAAAGAAAAATCCTACGTTACTCTGGCACCAATAATAACGCATCTGAAGATCCTATAATATTAGTTGTTCCTGTGCACAGAAGCACTGTACAATATGCAGGTGTTAAATACTGAAGGTCATGCCCACTGTATTTCAGGACAAAACCATGATATTGGCCCTCTGCTCCCTTAGAGGCCTGCGGCTCCTTATAGGCTGGTTATAGCTGTGTGATGAGCAAATCATTGCAGGCCCCAGAGGAAGGCAAAGGACAGACATTCCTTTTTTTCACATTTAGTGCTTCCATTTTTTTTCCTTTTTGCATAACCCGGCAGTAAGGCCCAGACCTGAACTGTTATTTTGTCTTTTTCTCCATTGCCAAACTGTCGTGCAGCTTGGAGACTTCAGGTTCAAACATGTCCATCACTAATGTTCCATTCTCGTCATAGAATTTTGCAATGGATCTAGTAAATTCTGCATCTCGCTGCTGCTTGCTTTTCCCATTTATATATGTGACTTTCAATGTGTACTTGTCATCAAACCTGCATAAGATAAAAAAGATGACATTACATCTGTGTGCAACAGCGCTCCAATAATTACCTGGGTGCACAGTCGGGTAAAAACTGTAATTACAACCAACCCTATAAGAACTTACAGCCAACTACAGCCAAATTATCCTGTCGATAGAACACAAAAGTTTATGCTAAATAGAAATAATTTATGTAAGAACTTACCTGATAAATTCATTTCTTTCATATTGGCAAGAGTCCATGAGCTAGTGACATATGGGATATACAATCCTACCAGGAGGGGCAAAGTTTCCCAAACCTCAAAATGCCTATAAATACACCCCTCACCACACCCACAATTCAGTTTAACGAATAGCCAAGTAGCGGGGTGATAGAAAAAGGAGTAGAAAGCATCAACAAAGGAAATTTGGAAATAATTGTGCTTTATACAAAAAATCATAACCACCATAAAAAGGGTGGGCCTCATGGACTCTTGCCAATATGAAAGAAATGAATTTATCAGGTAAGTTCTTACATAAATTATGTTTTCTTTTATGTAATTGGCAAGAGTCCATGAGCTAGTGACATATGGGATATCAATACCCAAGATGTGGAGTCTTCCACTCAAGAGTCACTAGAGAGGGAGGGAATAAAATAAAAACAGCCATATTACGCTGAAAAAATAATCCACAACCCAAAAAATAAGTTATTTTCACTTTGAAAAGAAAAAAACTTAAATCAAAAGCAGAAGAATCAAACTGAAACAGCTGCCTGAAGAACTTTTCTACCAAAAACTGCTTCCGAAGAAGCAAATACATCAAAATGATAGAATTTAGTAAATGTATGCAAAGAGGACCAAGTGGCTGCTTTGCAAATCTGATCGACTGAAGCTTCATTCTTAAAAGCCCACGAAGTAGAGACTGATCTAGTAGAATGAGCTGTAATTCTCTGAGGCGGGGTTTGACCAGACTCCAAATAAGCTTGATGAATCAAAAGTTTCAACCAAGAAAACAGCAGAAGCTTTCTGACCTTTCCTAGGACCAGAAAATAAAACAAATAGACTAGAAGTCTTCCTGAAATTTTTAGTATCTTCCACATAATATTTCAAAGCTCTTACCACATCCAAAGAATGTAAGGATCTCTCCAAAGAATTCTTAGGATTAGGACATAAAGAAGGGACAACAATTTCTCTACTAATGTTGTTAGAATTCACAACCTTAGGTAAAAATTGAAAAGCAGTCCGCAAAACTGCCTTATCCTGATGAAAAATCAGAAAAGGAGACTCACAAGAAAGAGCAGATAGCTCAGAAACTCTTCTAGCAGAAGAGATAGCCAAAAGGAACAACACTTTCCAAGAAAGTAGTTTAATGTCCAAAGAATGCATAGGTTCAAATGGAGGAGCCTGTAAAGCCCTCAGAACCAAATTAAGACTCCAAGGAGGAGAAATTGACTTAATGACAGGCTTAATACGAACTAAAGCCTGTACAAAACAGTGTATATCAGGAAGTATAGCAATTTTTCTGTGAAATAAAACAGAAAGAGCGGAGATTTGTCCTTTCAAGGAACTTGCAGACAAACCCTTATCCAGACCAACCTGAAGAAACTGCAAAATTCTAGGAATTCTAAAAGAATGCCAGGAGAATTTATGAGAAGAACACCATGAAATGTAAGCCTTCCAAACTCTATAATAAATCTTCCTAGAGACAGATTTACAAGCTTGTAACATAGTACTAATCACTGAATCAGAGAAACCTCTATGACTTAGAACTAAGCGTTCAATTTCCATACCTTCAAATTTAACGATTTGAGATCCTGATGGAAAAACAGACCTTGAGATAGTAGGTCCGGCCGTAATGGAAGAGGCCAAGGCTGGCGACTGGACATCCAAACCAGATCCACATACCAAAACCTGTGTGGCCATGCTGGAGCCACCAGCAACACAAAAGACTGTTCCATGATGATTTTGGAAATCACTCTTGGAAGAAGAACTAGAGGCGGGAAGATGTAAGCAGGTTGATAACACCAAGGAAGTGTCAGCGCATCCACTGCTTCCGCCTGAATATCCCTGGACCTGGACAGGTATCTGGGAAGTTTCTTGTTTAGATGAGAGGCCATGAGATCTATCTCTGGAAGCCCCCACATCTGAACAATCTGAGAAAACACATCTGGATAGAGAGACCACTCCCCTGGATGTAAAGTCTGGCGGCTGAGATAATCCGCCTCCCAATTGTCTACACCTGGGATATGTACCGCAGAGATTAGACAGGAGCTGGATTCCGCCCAAGCAAGTATCCGAGATACTTCTTTCATAGCTTGGGGACTATGAGTCCCACCCTGATGATTGACATAAGCCACAGTTGTGATATTGTCTGTCTGAAAAACAAATGAACGGTTCTCTCTTTAGTAGAGGCCAGAACTGAAGAGCCCTGAGAATTGCACAGAGTTCTAAAATATTTATTGGAAATCTCGCCTCTTGAGATTTCCAAACCCCTTGTGCTGTCAGAGACCCCCAAACAGCTCCCCAACCTAAAAGACTCGCATCTGTTGTGATCACAGTCCAGGTTGGACGAACAAAAGAAGCCCCTTGAACCAAACGATGGTGATCTATCCACCATGTCAGAGAGTGTCGTACATTGGGATTCAAGGATATTAATTGTGATATCTTTGTATAATCCCTGCACCATTGATTCAGCATACAAAGCTGTAGAGGTCTCATGTGAAAATGAGCAAAGGGGATTGCGTCTGATGCTGCAGTCATGAGACCTACAACTTCCATGCACATAGCCACTGAAGGGAATGACTGAGACTGAAGGCGCCGGCAGGCTGCAACCAATTTTAAACGTCTCTTGTCTGTTAGAGACAGAGTCATGGACACTGAATCTATCTGGAAACCTAAAAAGGTGACCCTTGTCTGAGGAATCAAGAAACTTTTTGGTAAATTGATCCTCCAACCATGTTTCCGAAGAAACAACACTAGTTGATTCGTGTGAGATTCTGCAGTATGTAAAGACTGAGCTAGTACCAAGATATCGTCCAAATAAGGAAACACCGCAATACCCTGTTCTCTGATTACAGATAGTAGGGCACCCAGAACCTTTGAAAAGATTCTTGGAGCTGTTGCTAGGCCAAATGGAAGAGCAACAAATTGGTAATGCTTGTCTAGAAAAGAGAATCTGAGAAACTGATAGTGTTCTGGATGAATCGGAATATGAAGGTAAGCATCCTGCAAGTCTATTGTGGACATATAATGTCCTTGCTGAACAAAAGGCAGAATAGTCCTTATAGTCACCATCTTGAAAGTTGGTACTCTTACATAACGATTCAAAATTTTCAGATCCAGAACTGGTCTGAACAAATTTTCTTTCTTTGGTACAATGAATAGGTTTGAATAAAACCCCAAACCCTGTTCCTGAAGAGGAACTGGCATGATTACCCCTGAAGACTCCAGATCTGAAACACACTTCAGAAAAGCCTGAGCTTTTACTGGATTTACAGGAATGTGCGAGAGAAAAAAAATCTTCACACAGGAGGTCTTACTTTGAATCCTATTCGATACCCTTGAGAGACAATGCTCTGAATCCAATGATTTTTGACAGATTTTATCAAAAAAATCCTTGAAAAACCTTAATCTGCCCCCTACCAGCTGAGCTGGAATGAGGGCAGACATTGGTTTCCTAAATGGCTTGGATTTATTCCAATTTGAGGAAGGCTTCTAACTGGAAGCAGATTCCTTGGGAGGAGGATTAAGTTTTTGTTCCTTATTCTGACGAAAGGAACGAAAACGGTTAGAAGCCTTAGATTTACCCTTAGGTTTTTTATCCTGAGGCAAAAAAACTCCTTTTCCTCCAGTGATAGTTGAAATAGAATCCAACTGAGAACCAAATAAATTATTACCTTGGAAAGAAAGATAGTAATCTAGATTTAGATGTCATATCAGCATTCCAAGATTTAAGACACAAAGCTCTTCTAGCTAATACAGCTAAAGACATGGATCTAACATCAATTTTGATAATATCAAAAATGGCATCACAAATAAAATGATTAGCATGTTGCAGTAAGCGAACAATGCTAGATATGTCAGAATCCAATTCATGTTGCGCAAAATTTTCCAACCAGAAAGTTGATGCGGCCGCAACATCACCCAAAGAAATAGCAGGTCTGAGAAGATGACCTGAATATAAATAGGCCTTCCTTAGATAAGATTCAAGCTTCCTATCTAAAGGATCCTTAAAGGAAGTGCTATCTTCCATAGGAATAGTGGTACGTTTAGCAAGAGTAGAAATAGCCCCATCAACTTTGGGGATCTTTTCCCAAAACTCTATAGATTTTGCTGGTAAAGGATACAATCTCTTAAACCTTGAAGAAGGAACAAAGGAAGTACCTGGCTTATTCCATTCCCTAGAAATCATATCAGAAATAGCCTCAGGAATGGGAAAAACACCTGGGGAAACCACAGGAGGTTTAAAAACAGCATTTAAACGTTTATTAGACTGAACGTCAAGAGGACTGGTTACCTCAATATCCAAAGTAATTAACACTTCTTTTAATAAAGAACGCATATACTCTATTTTAAATAAATAAGTAGATTTGTCAGTGTCAATATCTGAGGAAGGATCTTCTGTTTCAGATAGATCCTCATCAGAAGAGGATGAATTATGTTGTTGGTCATTTGAAATTTCATCAGCTAAATGAGAAGTTTTAAAAGACCTTTTACGTTTATTAGAAGGTGGAAATGCAGACAAAGCCTTCATAATAGAATCTGAAACAAATTCTTAGAAATTTACAGGTATATCATACACATTAGAAGTTGAAGGAGCTGCAACTGGCAATGTACTATTACTAATAGAAACACTATCTGCATGTAAAAGTTTATCATGACAACTATTACAAATGACATTCGGTGGAATAATTTCTACAATTTTGCAACAAATGCACTTAGCTTTGGTAGAACCGACGTCAGGCAGCAATGTTCCAGCAGAAACTTCAGAGACAGGATCGGATTGGGACATCTTGCTCAATGTAAGAGAAAAAACAACATATAAAGCAAAATTATCTATTTCCTTAAATGACAGTTTCAGGAATGGGAAAAAATGCAAAAGCATAGGCCTCTTGATAGAAGAAAGCAGGAGGCAAACATGCATGGGGTATTGAAATAATGAAAAAAAATGACCGGAAATGACACACTTGCGTCACTAATGACGCCGCCGTGTGAAAGGTCTCAACGTCACGTATGACGCCGGAAATGACGAAGTTGCGTCAAAAAACAATTTCCCGCGCCAAAAAAGTTTGTGCCAAAAATGACGCAATAAAGTCTAACATTTGACGCACCCGCGGGCCTAATACCCGCAAATGCAAAAGTAGTAAAAATTGAAAAAGACTAAACCCCAGGTAAGAAACAAATTTCTTAAAGTGTTTATATTCCCAAATATGAAACTGACAGTCTGCAGAAGGAAATACATGAACCTGACTCATGGCAAATATAAGTACAATACATATATTTAGAACTAAATTGCATAAAGTGCCAAACCATAGCTGAGAGTGTCTTAAGAAATAAAAACATACTTACCAAAAGACACCCATCCACATATAGCAGATAGCCAAACCAGTACTAAAACAGTTCTTTAGTAGAGGTAATGGTAAATTTGAGAGTATATCGTCGATCTGAAAAGGGAGGTAGGAGATGAATCTCTACGACCGATAACAGAGAACCCATGAAAAAGACCCCCGTTAGGGAAATCATCGTATTCAATAGGTGATACTCCCTTCACGTCCCTCTAACATTCGCTGTACTCTGAGAGGAATCGGGCTTCAACAATGCTGAGAAGCGCATATCAACGTAGAAATCCATAGGAGGCAAAGTTTGTAAAACTGAATTGTGGGTGTGGTGAGGGGTGTATTTATAGGCATTTTGAGGTTTGGGAAACTTTGCCCCTCCTGGTAGGATTGTATATCCCATACGTCACTAGCTCATGGACTCTTGCTAATTACATGAAAGAAAACACCATCATATAATGCAAAGCTTAAGGAATCTACAGCTCCAAGGTGCGTGAATAACTGAATCCGCCTGCTTCAACTTCTTCCAACTGCCATATGGTCATGGTGCATTTTAGATGCTGCATTTGTGCAATGACTGTCTGCGTCATACATTGTATTGTGCACAGCATTATGGAAATGATATCGCATGTACACATGGGAAGTACAGTTTCCATCACTGGCATCTGGATTGCTTTACCTTTTCAGGCTGGATGAAAGATGCCAAACATCATCTGGGTCCATCCCAGCAGGATCCTTTCTGTGAGCAACTAGGAAGATGCTTTTTTCCTTATAGGAGGTATAAATGGTGAGGACGCCCATCATGAGAAAATAAGTACAATGTAGATAAGGATTACACACAGGATAAATAAGTTGTAGGTTATGACTCTTATTTAGAGTTGTGCACTTATTGATTCATTGGTAAAACAAAAGCCAAACATGGCTGTGACTGGCACGATTCAGATATTCTTGTGAGAGTGCAACACACAAAGATCTGCCAACGAGTCAACAAACACTTGTCTACTCTTTATAGCCTTCAGTCTGGAGAAAACAGGAATCGTGCAGAATTACTACCCCAGTTACAAGCTGAATAACACACACTTATCCAGAGTTACTCAGTTTTAGTCCTCAATGAACTCAAACAGGCCAGATTTTAAAGGGACATAAAGAGGAGATTAAAACAACCTTTTAAAAAATATAGAACTTTAAATAAATAAATAAAATAAAAAAGGTCCTGCAAAGTATTAAAATGCCAGACACGTTTATATCACTACTGTGGGGTTTTAGCTGTGGATTAATTGGTGAAATTCATTCTCTAATTTCTTTTACATTTTTAAAAAAAACTCGTCTTGTAACATGTAAGCATGCTTTTTAAAGAAAATTATTAGTCATTAAAGAGATATAATTATTACATATTGGGGGCCACATTATACAGATTAATAAATGCAAAAAGGTACCACCCATTATACAGACATAACAGGAAAAAAGGTTTATTAGACTTGCTGAAAAAGCTCTCCTTTAAAAAACAAAATTTTTCTTTCACGATTCAGATGGGGAATAGAATTTTAAACATTTGTCCGATTTACTTATCAAATTAGCTTTATTCTCTTGATATTCTTGTTAAAGAGATATCTAGATAGGGAGAGTGCACGTCTGAGGTACTACATGACAGCAAATAGTGCTGCCATCTAGTGCATTGTGCAAAACTGCTGCAGACACGTGCACACTCCTGAGCTTATACTTTGTTGAAAAGCAGAAAGGTAACAAGAAAACTTAGTATAAGTAAATTGGAAAGTAGTTTAACATTGTATGTTGGGTTTTATGTCCCTTTAAAAGTTTTTAACCCCTTGAGTGCTGATGATGTCTCTGAGCCGTCGCAGAGTTTCCCACTCAGGTGCCAACGATGGCTCAGAGCCTTTGCTAGCACTCTACCACCTTGAGGGAGATCTGGGGGCTCCCACCCACTCCTAACCCAGCGATCGGGTCTCCCACCCACCAAGATGGTATAAGTCTTGGGGATCTAAAAAAAACAAACAAAACAAAAAACGAAGTTTAAAAAAAAATAATTAAAAAACCCTCAAATCAGATAACACCCAGGTGGGAAAGTGCTTAGCACTCAAAGGGTTAAAGGTACAATTTTTAACTCCTTTTTATTTCTGTCCACATCCTCTTGACATGACAAACAGCCCTATTGTGGTGTCTGCGTGAGACACTGGTCCTCGTGTCTCTTTAATCAGCCCCTGTCCCCCTACAAAGTAGCTTTACCGACACGACAGATTGTGCTGTCTTTGCACAGGTCACCTCCTGGGACAACACTTTGTACTCAGAAAGCAAGAAGGAAGCAGCCATTGTAGTAGAAAGTTTGTTTTTATACAATGCATGCAAGTTTACCTTTTCAATGAACCCAGCCCATACAAAATGTTATAGTGATACAAATCTTCCATGCCTTATAGAGATTTAACCTGCGCATTAATCATGACCATAAGGACGTTTCCTACTGCATGAGCTATCTGCATTTAGTACTGGCAGGGGGAAACAACAAGCACTGTATACACACATGGCACCAAAGTACTACAGCATTAAAAGGATATGATATGACACAGAAGGCCAAGACAGGCTTAGATTCTGGGAACGGATGCAAATAGTCCCACACCAAGGCCACAATGGCAAAGACACAGGAGATGGTGCAGATAATGAGGCGGCCGTCAATCAGGCAGAAGTTCTCTACATACTTGTACTTCTCCAGAAGGACCTGGTCAGACAAGAGACAGATTTTATTAGACCTATAGAACCAAGATGAGACATTTAAAAAAGGACAGTCTAGTCAAAATCGCATTTTAAGGATTTAGATATGAGCAGAAATTCTAAGCCACTTTCTAGTTTACTCCTATTATCAATTTTTCTTCGTTCTCTTGGTATCTTTATTTTAAAAAAGCTGGACTGTAAGCTTAGGAGCCGGCCCATTTTTGGTTCAGCACCTGGGTAGCGCTTGCTGACTGGTGTCTAAATGTTGCCATCCAATCAGCAAGCTCTACCGAGGTGCTGAACCAAAAATGGGCCGGCTCTTAAGCTTAAATTCTAGCTTTTTAAAATAAAGATATCAAGAGAATGAAGAAAAATTGATAATAGGAGTAAATTAGAATGCCGCTTATAATTGCTGCTCATTAAAGTTTAATTTTGACTAGACTATCCCTTTAATGCAATATATTAACCCCTTCACAACTCTGCTGCAGTCATTTTTACACTTTTGCGTTTACTGAACTTAATGTCTATTTCAGTGCTTTTGTGTGACTTTACCTGCACAAAGCGTCTATTGTTTTTATCAGGAAGCATATAGTATAGTGAATTACAGAAATTGCCTGTACCTTTTTGGCTGCATCATCCAAGGAGTTCTTAACTGCTGAACCGTCCCATTTGTCAACTTTTACTGGTTTATCATCAATCTTCCACTGTAGGAGGAAAGGAAACGTAACTTATTAGTGCATATTACTCAGAACAGGGAAGTGGTGTTATAGAGCAGTACACAATCCATGCTACAAATGTGTGCACATGTAAACGCAAAATGTGCAGCTTGTGAACAATACCTTGTTCAGGGTGACCACGTCTAGTAATAGCACTGTGATTTTACACTACAATACAAGCAGTAATGATGGAAATTCCCACTGGTCAGCAGTTTTCCTATCCTTAATACTGAGCAGACTAGCAAAATAGTTATAGTTCAATAAAAGTGCAAAAATAAAATGTATGTATACAATAACAATAGCCCAATAATTAAATACTTTTATGAGTTTAACAACTAAAAGAGGTCAAACTAGATATGCTCAGGAGCAGCAGCGCACTACTAGGAGCTAGCTGGTGATTGGTGGCTACAAACCAATGCCTCTTGTCATTGGCTCAGCAGAAGTGCCCAGCTAGCTCCTTGTAGCGCACTGCTATTCTGGAGTTAACTGAATGAGCTATGATGGGGGTCTCTGCTTTTTACCCCCTTTGGTTATGGTGTACACACCGATTTAAACAAGTGTTTTTATCTCACGGTGTGGTGGTGGTAGTAGGTTACACAGTGGTTTACAGCAGCCATTACGGGGGGGGGGCGTTTTCCCTGCACCTTCCTGTGAGTTCCAGAGAGTCAGTGAGCTGGTACACGCTTGATATTATTATACTTTATTTATAAAGTGCCAACATATTCCGCAGCGCTGTCCATGGGCACAATAAAACAGTGATACAAAATGCTTGATACAGCACACTTGAGTACCCTGCTCATTTATTTGCAAGGGAGAGAATGAACCCTCCGATCCCCACAAGGCACCTTCTGTTTTTATTATTATTTATAGATTACTAGTCCTAAAGCCCGTGTACACGGGCCATTTTTTGCAGTACAGCGGTTCCACTCCTTGCTCTCTCTCCGCCCCCCCTCTTTTGATCTCTCTCTCCCCCCCTTTGCTCTCTCCCCCCCTTTTTGCTCTCTCCCCCCCCTCCTTTGCTCTCTCCCCCCCCCCTCCTTTGCTCTCTCCCCTCCCCTCCTTTGCTCTCTCCCCTCCCCTCCTTTGCTCTCTCTCTCCCCCCCTCTTTTGCGCTCTCTCTCCCCCCCTCCTTTGCGCTCTCTCTCCCCCCCCTCCTTTGCTCTCTCTCTCCCCCCCTCCTTTGCTCTCTCTCTCCCCCCCCTCCTTTGCTCTCTCTCTCCCCCCCTCCTTTGCTCTCTCTCTCCCCCCCTCCTCTTTTTTGCTCTCTCCCCCCCTCCTCTTTTTTGCTCTCTCCCCCCCTCCTCTTTTTTGCTCTCTCCCCCCCTCCTCTTTTTTGCTCTCTCCCCCCCTCCTCTTTTTTGCTCTCTCCCCCCCTCCTCTTTTTTGCTCTCTCCCCACCTCCTCTTTTTTGCTCTCTCCCCACCTCCTCTTTTTTGCTCTCTCCCCCCCTCCTCTTTTTTGCTCTCTCCCCCCCTCCTCTTTTTTGCTCTCTCCCCCCCTCCTCTTTTTTGCTCTCTCCCCCCCTCCTCTTTTTTGCTCTCTCCCCCCCTCCTCTTTTTTGCTCTCTCCCCCCCTCCTCTTTTTTGCTCTCTCCCCCCCTCCTCTTTTTTGCTCTCTCCCCCCCTCCTCTTTTTTGCTCTCTCCCCCCCCTCCTCTTTTTTGCTCTCTCCCCCCCTCCTCTTTTTTGCTCTCTCCCCCCCTCCTCTTTTTTGCTCTCTCCCCCCCTCCTCTTTTTTGCTCTCTCCCCCCCTCCTCTTTTTTTCTCTCTCCCCCCCTCCTCTTTTTTGCTCTCTCCCCCCCTCCTCTTTTTTGCTCTCTCCCCCCCTCCTCTTTTTTGCTCTCTCCCCCCCTCCTCTTTTTTGCTCTCTCCCCCCCCTCCTCTTTTTTGCTCTCTCCCCCCCTCCTCTTTTTTGCTCTCTCCCCCCCTCCTCTTTTTTGCTCTCTCCCCCCCCTCCTCTTTTTTGCTCTCTCCCCCCCTCCTCTTTTTTGCTCTCTCCCCCCCTCCTCTTTTTTGCTCTCTCCCCCCCTCCTCTTTTTTGCTCTCTCCCCCCCTCCTCTTTTTTGCTCTCTCCCCCCCTCCTCTTTTTTGCTCTCTCCCCCCCTCCTCTTTTTTGCTCTCTCCCCCCCTCCTCTTTTTTGCTCTCTCCCCCCCTCCTCTTTTTGCTCTCTCCCCCCTCCTCTTTTTTGCTCTCCCCCCCCTCCTCTTTTTTGCTCTCTCCCCCCCTCCTCTTTTTTGCTCTCTCCCCCCCTCCTCTTTTTTGCTCTCTCCCCCCCTCCTCTTTTTTGCTCTCTCCCCCCCTCCTCTTTTTTGCTCTCTCCCCCCCTCCTCTTTTTTGCTCTCTCCCCCCCTCCTCTTTTTTGCTCTCTCCCCCCCTCCTCTTTTTTGCTCTCTCCCCCCCCTCCTCTTTTTTGCTCTCTCCCCCCCTCCTCTTTTTTGCTCTCTCCCCCCCTCCTCTTTTTTGCTCTCTCCCCCCCTCCTCTTTTTTGCTCTCTCCCCCCCTCCTCTTTTTTGCTCTCTCCCCCCCTCCTCTTTTTTGCTCTCTCCCCCCCTCTTTTGCTCTCTCTCCCCCCCCTCTTTTGCTCTCTCTCTCTCCCCCCCTCCTTTGCTCTCTCTCTCCCCCCCTCTTTTGCTCTCTCTCTCTCCCCCTCTTTTGCTTTCACTCCCCTCTTTTTTGCTCTCTCCCCCCCCTCCTCTTTTTTGCTCTCTCCCCCCCCTCCTCTTTTTTGCTCTCTCCCCCCCCCCCCTCCTCTTTTTTGCTCTCTCCCCCCCCTCCTCTTTTTTGCTCTCTCCCCCCCCTCCTCTTTTTTGCTCTCTCCCCCCCCTCCTCTTTTTTGCTCTCTCCCCCCCCTCCTCTTTTTTGCTCTCTCCCCCCCCTCCTCTTTTTTGCTCTCTCCCCCCCCCCTCCTCTTTTTTGCTCTCTCCCCCCCCCTCCTCTTTTTTGCTCTCTCCCCCCCCCTCCTCTTTTTTGCTCTCTCCCCCCCCCTCCTCTTTTTTGCTCTCTCCCCCCCCTCCTCTTTTTTGCTCTCTCCCCCTTCTCCTCTTTTTTGCTCTCTCCCCCCCCTCCTCTTTTTTGCTCTCTCCCCCCCCTCCTCTTTTTTGCTCTCTCCCCCCCCCTCCTCTTTTTTGCTCTCTCCCCCCCTCCTCCTTTTTGCTCTCTCCCCCCTCCTCCTTTTTGCTCTCTCCCCCCCTCCTCCTTTTTGCTCTCTCCCCCCCCTCCTCTTTTTTGCTCTCTCCCCCCTCCTCCTCTTTTTTGCTCTCTCCCCCCCCTCCTCTTTTTTGCTCTCTCCCCCCCCCTCCTCTTTTTTGCTCTCTCCCCCTTCTCCTCTTTTTTGCTCTCTCCCCCCCCTCCTCTTTTTTGCTCTCTCCCCCCCTCCTCTTTTTTGCTCTCTCCCCCCCCTCCTCTTTTTTGCTCTCTCCCCCCCCTCCTCCTTTTTGCTCTCTCCCCCCTCCTCCTTTTTGCTCTCTCCCCCCTCCTCCTTTTTGCTCTCTCCCCCCCTCCTCCTTTTTGCTCTCTCCCCCCTCCTCCTTTTTGCTCTCTCCCCCCTCCTCCTTTTTGCTCTCTCCCCCCCTCCTTTTTGCTCTCTCCCCCCTCCTTTTTGCTCTCTCCCCCCTCCTCTTTTTTGCTCTCTCCCCCCTCCTTTTTGCTCTCTCCCCCCTCCTTTTTGCTCTCTCCCCCCCCCTTTTTGCTCTCTCCCCCCCTTTTACTCTCTCTCTCGATCCCCCCCCTTTTACTCTATCCCCCCCTCTTTTACTCTCTCTATCCCCCCTCTTTTACTCTCTCTCTCTACCCCCCCTCTTTTACTCTCTCTCTCTATCCCCCCTCTTTTACTCTCTCTCTCTATCCCCCCTCTTTTACTCTCTCTCTCTATCCCCCCCTCTTTTACTCTCTCTATCCCCCCCTCTTTTACTCTCTATCTATATCCCCCCTCTTTTACTCTCTCTCTCTATCCCCCCTCTTTTACTCTCTCTCTCTATCCCCCCCTCTTTTACTCTCTCTATCCCCCCCTCTTTTACTCTCTCTCTATCCCCCCTCTTTTACTCTCTCTCTCTATCCCCCCCTCTTTTACTCTCTCTCTCTATCCCCCCTCTTTTACTCTCTCTCTCTCTCTCTATCCCCCCCTCTTTTACTCTCTCTCTCTATCCACCCCTCTTTTACTCTCTCTCTCTATCCCCCCCTCTTTTACTCTCTCTCTATCCCCCCCTCTTTTACTCTCTCTCTATCCCCCCCTCTTTTACTTACTCTCTCTCTCTATCCCCCCTCTTTTACTCTCTCTCTCTCTATCCCCCCTCTTTTACTCTCTCTCTCTATCCCCCCCTCTTTTACTCTCTCTCTCTATCCCCCCCTCTTTTACTCTCTCTCTCTATCCCCCCCTCTTTTACTCTCTCTCTCTCTATCCCCCCCTCTTTTATTCTCTCTCTCTCTATCCCCCCCTCTTTTACTCTCTCTCTCTATCCCCCCCTCTTTTACTCTCTCTCTCTATCCCCCCCTCTTTTACTCTCTCTATCCCCCCCTCTTTTACTCTCTCTCTCTATCCCCCCCTCTTTTACTCTCTCTATCCCCCCCTCTTTTACTCTCTCTCTCTATCCCCCCCCTCTTTTACTCTCTCTATCCCCCCCTCTTTTACTCTCTCTCTCTATCCCCCCCTCTTTTACTTACTCTCTCTATCCCCCCTCTTTTACTCTCTCTCTCTCTATCCCCCCTCTTTTACTCTCTCTCTATCCCCCCCTCTTTTACTCTCTCTCTATCCCCCCCTCTTTTACTCTCTCTCTCTCTATCCCCCCTCTTTTACTCTCTCTCTATCCCCCCTCTTTTACTCTCTCTCTCTCTATCCCCCCCCTCTTTTACTCTCTCTCTCTATCCCCCCCTCTTTTACTCTCTCTCTCTCTCTCTATCCCCCCCTCTTTTACTCTCTCTCTCTCTATCCCCCCCTCTTTTACTCTCTCTCTCTCTCTATCCCCCCCTCTTTTACTCTCTCTCAACCTATCCCCCCCCTCTTTTACTCTCTCTCTCTATCCCCCCCTCTTTTACTTACTCTCTCTCTCTCTCTCTCTCTATCCCCCCCTCTTTTACTTACTCTCTCTCCCCCCCCTCTTTTACTCTCTCTCTATCCCCCCCTCTTTTACTTACTCTCTCTCTATCCCCCCCTCTTTTACTTACTCTCTCTCTCTATCCCCCCTCTTTTACTCTCTCTCTCTCTATCCCCCCTCTTTTTCTCTCTCTCTCTATCCCCCCCTCTTTTACTCTCTCTCTCTATCCCCCCCCTCTTTTACTCTCTCTCTCTATCCCCCCCTCTTTTACTCTCTCTCTCTATCCCCCCCTCTTTTACTCTCTCTCTCTATCCCCCCTCTTTTACTCTCTCTCTCTATCCCCCCCTCTTTTACTCTCTCTCTCTATCCCCCCTCTTTTACTTACTCTCTCTCTCTCTCTCTATCCCCCCTCTTTTACTCTCTCTCTATCCCCCCCTCTTTACTCTCTCTCTCTCTATCCCCCCCCTCTTTTACTCTCTCTCTCTCTATCCCCCCCTCTTTTACTCTCTCTCTATCCCCCCCTCTTTTACTCTCTCTCTATCCCCCCCTCTTTTACTCTCTCTCTATCCCCCCTCTTTTACTCTCTCTCTCTCTATCCCCCCCTCTTTTACTCTCTCTCTCTCTATCCCCCCCTCTTTTACTCTCTCTCTCTATCCCCCCCTCTTTTACTCTCTCTCTCTCTATCCCCCCCTCTTTTACTCTCTCTCTCTCTATCCCCCCCTCTTTTACTCTCTCTCTCTCTATCCCCCCCTCTTTTACTCTCTCTCTCTATCCCCCCCTCTTTTACTCTCTCTCTCTCTATCCCCCCTCTTTTACTCTCTCTCTCTATCCCCCCCTCTTTTACTCTCTCTCTCTATCCCCCCCTCTTTTACTCTCTCTCTCTATCCCCCCTCTTTTACTCTCTCTCTATCCCCCCTCTTTTACTCTCTCTCTATCCCCCCCTCTTTTACTCTCTCTCTCTCCCCCCCTCTTTTACTCTCTCTCTCTCTATCCCCCCCTCTTTTACTCTCTCTCTCTATCCCCCCCTCTTTTACTCTCTCTCTCTATCCCCCCCTCTTTTACTCTCTCTCTCTCTCTCTCCCCCCCCCTCTTTTACTCTCTCTCTCTATCCCCCCCTCTTTTACTCTCTCTCTCTCTATCCCCCCCTCTTTTACTCTCTCTCTCTCTATCCCCCCTCTTTTACTCTCTCTCTATCCCCCCCCCCTCTTTTACTCTCTCTCTATCCCCCCTCTTTTACTCTCTCTCTCTCTATCCCCCCCTCTTTTACTCTCTCTCTCTCTATCCCCCCTCTTTTACTCTCTCTCTATCCCCCCTCTTTTACTCTCTCTCTCTATCCCCCCTCTTTAACTCTCTCTCTCTATCCCCCCCTCTTTTACTCTCTCTCTCTATCCCCCCCTCTTTTACTCTCTCTCTCTATCCCCCCTCTTTTACTCTCTCTCTCTATCCCCCCCCTCTTTTACTCTCTCTCTCTATCCCCCCCTCTTTTACTCTCTCTCTCTATCCCCCCCTCTTTTACTCTCTCTCTCTATCCCCCCCTCTTTTACTCTCTCTCTCTATCCCCCCCCTCTTTTACTCTCTCTCTCTATCCCCCCCTCTTTTACTCTCTCTCTCTATCCCCCCCTCTTTTACTCACTCTCTCTCTATCCCCCCCTCTTTTACTCTCTCTCTCTCTATCCCCCCCTCTTTTACTCTCTCTCTCTCTCCCCTCTTTACTCTCTCTCTCTATCCCCCCCTCTTTTACTCTCTCTCTCTATCCCCCCCTCTTTTACTCTCTCTCTCTATCCCCCCCTCTTTTACTCTCTCTCTCTCTATCCCCCCCTCTTTTATTCTCTCTCTCTCTATCCCCCCCTCTTTTACTCTCTCTCTCTATCCCCCCCTCTTTTACTCTCTCTCTCTATCCCCCCCTCTTTTACTCTCTCTCTCTATCCCCCCCTCTTTTACTCTCTCTCTCTATCCCCCCCTCTTTTACTCTCTCTATCCCCCCCTCTTTTACTCTCTCTATCCCCCCCTCTTTTACTCTCTCTCTCTATCCCCCCCTCTTTTACTTACTCTCTCTATCCCCCCTCTTTACTCTCTCTCTCTCTATCCCCCCTCTTTTACTCTCTCTCTATCCCCCCCTCTTTTACTCTCTCTCTATCCCCCCCTCTTTTACTCTCTCTCTCTCTATCCCCCCTCTTTTACTCTCTCTCTATCCCCCCTCTTTTACTCTCTCTCTCTCTATCCCCCCCCTCTTTTACTCTCTCTCTCTATCCCCCCCTCTTTTACTCTCTCTCTCTCTCTATCCCCCCCCTCTTTTACTCTCTCTCTCTCTATCCCCCCCTCTTTTACTCTCTCTCTCTCTCTATCCCCCCCTCTTTTACTCTCTCTCAACCTATCCCCCCCCTCTTTTACTCTCTCTCTCTATCCCCCCCTCTTTTACTTACTCTCTCTCTCTCTCTCTATCCCCCCCCTCTTTTACTTACTCTCTCTCCCCCCCCTCTTTTACTCTCTCTCTATCCCCCCCTCTTTTACTTACTCTCTCTCTCTCTATCCCCCCCTCTTTTACTTACTCTCTCTCTCTATCCCCCCTCTTTTACTCTCTCTCTCTCTATCCCCCCTCTTTTTCTCTCTCTCTCTATCCCCCCCTCTTTTACTCTCTCTCTCTATCCCCCCCTCTTTTACTCTCTCTCTCTATCCCCCCCTCTTTTACTCTCTCTCTCTATCCCCCCCTCTTTTACTCTCTCTCTCTATCCCCCCTCTTTTACTCTCTCTCTCTATCCCCCCCTCTTTTACTCTCTCTCTCTATCCCCCCTCTTTTACTTACTCTCTCTCTCTCTCTCTCTCTATCCCCCCTCTTTTACTCTCTCTCTATCCCCCCCTCTTTTACTCTCTCTCTCTCTATCCCCCCCTCTTTTACTCTCTCTCTCTCTATCCCCCCCTCTTTTACTCTCTCTCTATCCCCCCCTCTTTTACTCTCTCTCTATCCCCCCCTCTTTTACTCTCTCTCTATCCCCCCTCTTTTACTCTCTCTCTCTCTATCCCCCCCTCTTTTACTCTCTCTCTCTCTATCCCCCCCTCTTTTACTCTCTCTCTCTATCCCCCCCTCTTTTACTCTCTCTCTCTCTATCCCCCCTCTTTTACTCTCTCTCTCTCTCTCTATCCCCCCCTCTTTTACTCTCTCTCTCTATCCCCCCCTCTTTTACTCTCTCTCTCTATCCCCCCCTCTTTTACTCTCTCTCTATCCCCCCCTCTTTTACTCTCTCTCTCTCCCCCCCTCTTTTACTCTCTCTCTCCCCCCCCTCTTTTACTCTCTCTCTCTATCCCCCCCTCTTTTACTCTCTCTCTCTATCCCCCCCTCTTTTACTCTCTCTCTCTATCCCCCCCTCTTTTACTCTCTCTCTCTCTCTCTCCCCCCCCCCCTCTTTTACTCTCTCTCTCTATCCCCCCCTCTTTTACTCTCTCTCTCTCTATCCCCCCCTCTTTTACTCTCTCTCTCTCTATCCCCCCTCTTTTACTCTCTCTCTATCCCCCCTCTTTTACTCTCTCTCTATCCCCCCTCTTTTACTCTCTCTCTCTATCCCCCCTCTTTTACTCTCTCTCTCTATCCCCCCTCTTTAACTCTCTCTCTCTATCCCCCCCTCTTTTACTCTCTCTCTCTATCCCCCCCTCTTTTACTCTCTCTCTCTATCCCCCCTCTTTTACTCTCTCTCTCTATCCCCCCCCTCTTTTACTCTCTCTCTCTATCCCCCCCTCTTTTACTCTCTCTCTCTATCCCCCCCTCTTTTACTCTCTCTCTCTATCCCCCCCTCTTTTACTCTCTCTCTCTATCCCCCCCCTCTTTTACTCTCTCTCTCTATCCCCCCCCTCTTTTACTCTCTCTCTATCCCCCCCTCTTTTACTCACTCTCTCTCTATCCCCCCCTCTTTTACTCTCTCTCTCTCTATCCCCCCCTCTTTTACTCTCTCTCTCTCTATCCCCCCCTCTTTTACTCTCTCTCTCTCTATCCCCCCCTCTTTTACTCTCTCTCTCTCTCTATCCCCCCCTCTTTTACTCTCTCTCTCTCTCTATCCCCCCCTCTTTTACTCTCTCTCTCTCTATCCCCCCCTCTTTTACTCTCTCTCTCTATCCCCCACTCTTTTACTCTCTCTCTCTATCCCCCACTCTTTTACTCTCTCTCTCTATCCCCCACTCTTTTACTCTCTCTCTCTATCCCCCCTCTTTTACTCTCTCTCTCTATCCCCCCTCTTTTACTCTCTCTCTCTCTCTCTCTCTATCCCCCCCTCTTTTACTCTCTCTCAACCTATCCCCCCCTCTTTTACTCTCTCTCTCTCTCTCTCTCCCCCCCTCTTTTACTCTCTCTCAACCTATCCCCCCCTCTTTTACTCTCTCTCTCTATCCCCCCCTCTTTTACTTACTCTCTCTCTCCCCCCCCTCTTTTACTCTCTCTCTATCCCCCCTCTTTTACTTACTATCTCTCTATCCCCCCCTCTTTTACTCTCTCTCTCTCTATCCCCCCCTCTTTTACTCTCTCTCTCTCTCTATCCCCCCCTCTTTTACTCTCTCTCTCTCTATCCCCCCCTCTTTTACTCTCTCTCTCTCTATCCCCCCCTCTTTTACTCTCCCTCTCCCCCCCTCTTTTACTCTCTCTCTCCCCCCCTCTTTTACTCTCTCTCTCCCCCCCCTTTTTGCTCTCTCTCCCCCCTCCTTTTTGCTCTCTCTCCCCCCTCCTTTTTGCTCTCTCTCCCCCCTCCTTTTTGCTCTCTCTCCCCCCTCCTTTTTGCTCTCTCTCCCCCCTCCTTTTTGCTCTCTCTCCCCCCTCCTTTTTGCTCTCTTTCCCCCCTCCTTTTTGCTCTCTCTCCCCCCCCTTCCTTTTTGCTCTCTCTCCCCCCCTTCCTTTTTGCTCTCTCTCCCCCCTCCTTTTTGCTCTCTCTCCCCCCTCCTTTTTGCTCTCTCTCCCCCCTCCTTTTTGCTCTCTCTCCCCCCTCCTTTTTGCTCTCTCTCCCCCCTCCTTTTTGCTCTCTCTCCCCCCTCCTTTTTGCTCTCTTCCCCCCTCCTTTTTGCTCTCTCTCCCCCCCCTTCCTTTTTGCTCTCTCTCCCCCCCTTCCTTTTTGCTCTCTCTCCCCCCTCCTTTTTGCTCTCTCTCCCCCCTCCTTTTTGCTCTCTCCCCCCCCTCTTTTACTCTCTCTCTATCCCCCCCTTTTACTCTATCCCCCCCTCTTTTAATCTCTCTCTCTATCCCCCCTCTTTTACTCTCTCTCTCTAGCCCCCCTCTTTTACTCTCTCTCTCTATCCCCCCCTCTTTTACTCTCTCTCTCTATCCCCCCCTCTTTTACTCTCTCTCTCTATCCCCCCCCTCTTTTACTCTCTCTCTCTATCCCCCCTCTTTTACTCTCTCTCTCTATCCCCCCTCTTTTACTCTCTCTCTCTCTATCCCCCCCTCTTTTACTCTCTCTCTCTCTATCCCCCCTCTTTTACTCTCTCTCTATCCCCCCCTCCTTTACTCTCTCTCTCTATCCCCCCCCCTCCTTTACTCTCTCTCTCCCCCCCTCTTTTACTCTCTCTCTCCCCCCCTCTTTTACTCTCTCTCTCCCCCCCTCTTTTACTCTCTCTCTCTCTCTCTCTATCCCCCCCTCTTTTACTTACTCTCTCTCTATCCCCCCCCTCTTTTACTCTCTCTCTCTCTATCCCCCCTCTTTTACTCTCTCTCTATCACCCCTCTTTTACTCTCTCTCTCTCTATCCCCCCTCTTTTACTCTCTCTCTCTATCCCCCCCTCTTTTACTCTCTCTCTCTATCCCCCCCCCTCTTTTACTCACTCTCTCTCTTTATCCCCCCCTCTTTTACTCTCTCTCTCTATCCCCCCCTCTTTTACTCTCTCTCTCTCTCTATCCCCCCCTCTTTTACTCTCTCTCTCTCTCTCTCTCTCTCTATCCCCCCCTCTTTTACTCTCTCTCTCTCTATCCCCCCTCTTTTACTCTCTCTCTCTCTCTCTATCCCCCCCTCTTTTACTCTCTCTCTATCCCCCCCTCTTTTACTCTCTCTCTATCCCCCCTCTTTTACTCTCTCTCTATCCCCCCTCTTTTACTCTCTCTCTATCCCCCCCTCTTTTACTCTCTCTCTATCCCCCCCTCTTTTACTCTCTCTCTATCCCCCCCCTCTTTTACTCTCTCTCTATCCCCCCCTCTTTTACTCTCTCTCTATCCCCCCCTCTTTTACTCTCTCTCTATCCCCCCCTCTTTTACTCTCTCTCTCTATCCCCCCCTCTTTTACTCTCTCTCTCTATCCCCCCCTCTTTTACTCTCTCTCTATCCCCCCCTCTTTTACTCTCTCTATCCCCCCTCTTTTACTCTCTCTCTCTATCCCCCCCTCTTTTACTCTCTCTCTCTCTCTCTCTCTCTATCCCCCCCTCTTTTACTCTCTCTCTATCCCCCCTCTTTTACTCTCTCTCTATCCCCCCCTCTTTTACTCTCTCTCTATCCCCCCCTCTTTTACTCTCTCTCTCTCTCCCCCTCTCTTTTACTCTCTCTCTATCCCCCCTCTTTAACTCTTCTCTCTCTATCCCCCCCTCTTTTACTCTCTCTCTCTATCCCCCCCTCTTTTACTCTCTCTATCCCCCCCCTCTTTTACTCTCTCTATCCCCCCCCCCTCTTTTACTCTCTCTACCCCCCCCCCCCTCTTTTACTCTCTCTATCCCCCCTCTTTTGAGCTCTCTCTCATGTCACACCTGGCCCCGCCCACGTCACACCCGGCCAGCCACAGATGCCAGGTTAGTCTGTTGAAGGCCAGGTGAGTTTGTCTTTGCGCAGTCTCTACGGCGCATGAAAGCTTCGGACAAACACACTTGGCCTTTTATATTATAGGATTGAAGTTCAGGTGTGGAAAGAGGAAGAGCAGCCCTTCTTATGGTACGTTTTGGAAATAAACACTTGTTTAGACAATTTTTTATTTAAAAGGGACAGTCTAGTCAAAATTAAACTTTCATGATTCAGATAGGGCATGTAATTTAAATCAACTTTCCAATTCACTTTTATCCTCAAATTTGCTTTGTTCAATAAAGATAATAAATAAAAAGCCACGTGATCAGGGGGCAGTCTGCAGAGGCTTAGATACAAGGTTATCACAGAGGTAAAAAGTATATTAATATATTATGGTTATGCAAAACTGGGGAATGGGTAATAAAGGGATTACCCATCTTTTTAAACAATAAAAAATTATTGAGGAGACTCCCTTTAAGAGGGGCATTACTGTAATTTACAAACATGAAAATTATAGTAAACTTTTCGGTATTGCTCCAAGATTTTGAACAAATTTGTCAAGTTGTGTAAAAACAGTAAGTCAAGAAATGAACTCAAAAAGCAGCTCTAGGCTAGCATCAAATTTGAAATATGCTACAAAATAATTTTACCGAAAATAACAGGCAAACCCCCCCCCCCCCCCAATAACAGAAAATGCTATTTTTGGCCGAAACGTTTCTGTGGCCGAAATTTCAGTGCATCCCTAGTTTGTGCTTATTTTAGATTTAGAGTGTAATCCAAAGATTGTGACGTAACAAAGGACCATTAGAAACAGTACATTTGATACTAAGAGATGGAAAAAAATTAATAGGAGAAAATTAGAAAGCTGCTTAAAATTGTAATGAAAAAGGGATATGAAACCCAAATGTCTTTCTAAGTTAAATTTTGACTAAACTGTCCCTTTAAGATAAGACCAAGCACAGAAAAGGTTAATGAACGCTGAATAACAAATCTTTATGTCGCGTCAGCAACCAGCAGCATATGGGAGCTTTTTAATAAGTTATGTTTCCTAAAATTAAATCCTGACTGTACTGGCTGCTTTTTAGCAGTGGGAGCTGTCTAAGTCCCACAGTAACCACAATCTATTTATTTAAAAACAGAACACATATTATACTACACTAATTTTATTAAAAGGGACATGAAACCCATTTTTTTTTTCTTTCATGATTTAGATAGAACATCACATTTTAAATAACTTTCTAATTTACTTCTATTATCATATTTTCTTTGTTTTCTTGTTATCCTTATTTGAAAAGCAGAAATAAAAGCTCAAGAGTGTGCACGTGTCTGCAGCACTATATAGCAGCAGTTTTGCAACAATGTTATACATTAGCAGGAGTAATAGATGGCAGCACTATTTCCTGTCATGTAGGGCTTCTGGCATGTGCACGCTACCTACCTAGGTATCTCTTCAACAAAGAATAACATGAGAATGAAATAAATTTTAATAATAGAAGTAAATTGGAAACTTTTTAAAAATTGTATTCTCTATCTCAACCATGAAAGACATTTTTTGGGTTTAATGTCCCTTTAAGTTGCACATAAGCAAGTCTGCTGACATATTTAAGAAGCAGAAACCGCTTTTGCAATGTTAAATTTCGCAGTTCGGTGCAACATCGCAAGTGGCGATTGCAGGCGGTCAGGTTCACTAGTTGCGAACCTGCCTGTCTGCAGGGACAGTAGAACCAACTCACAAGGTATTCAACATAAAAAAATACTAATGGATTTTTAGTGTAATAAAGTACATGGCAACTTAGTAGAGTAGAAACTCTAAACTGTATATTTCATGAAAGGTTATGTATACCGGAGGTTTTTTGTTTTTTAAAGGACAGTAAAGTTAAAATTAGACTTTCGTGGTTCAGACAGAGAATTACATTTTAACCAACTTACGTCTATGATCTAATTTGCTTTGTATTTTTGGTATTTTTCATTGAAAAGCATACCTAGGTATGCTCAGTAGCAACATTGTCATTTGATTCACGGTTTACATTGTAGACAGTGCCTATTTTGTGCAGCCGCACTGAGAATATTTTTAACCCCTTGTTAAAAATAAAAACAAATCCATCACAATTCACTGTTTATATTACTTTGTTGGGGGGGGATCCAGCAGCCCATGATAAAGAAGAGAATAAAGTCTGGTTTTCAGTCTGTATTAACTATATATAAAAGCACTTATTCTGCGGCCTCAGCATTGTCACTGTACTTGTTGGTGCATAATAAGGATGTTTAATAAGGATATTATGCATCAATTTGCCATACTGCTCCATATAAAATTGGCCACAGCCCAAAGAAGCAAAATCCCCCAGTAAATCTGATTTATAGCTACTTTTCCTGACTTTACTTTGCAATATTAATTCATCATCTATCAATGATCACCAGCTCTTGCATTAGGAAATGATTGTCTCAATCGACCACAAAGACAAACAGGAGATGCCAAATACCCACATCTGTTTTTAGAATTATCATCGGAAGAATAAAAACATCCAGGAAATGTGCAAAATATTCAGCCGCCAAACTTGTTTAAAAATCTAAAAACATTAAAGTGAAAGTAAATCCTAGCATTTTACAAACGCTAAGATTGACTATTGAAACAAATAAAGGGGACTTTCATTCATGAAGTATAAAATACTTCATGTAGAAAGCTACTTTATTTGATTCAATCGATAGCCGTTTTTTACCTTATACAGCAGCCCACAGCAAAAAAAAAATTTGTCTAAGAGGTGACGTTTTCACCTCTTAGCCAATAGCCGTGCGGTAAATCCGGCTTGGCGCCCATGGGAATCGGATTTACTGCACGGCATATTGCATAGCTACCAATCACCAGCTAGCAAAAAGTAGTTTATTGATGCACCTGAGCCTACCTACATATGCTTTTCAATAAATAGCATGAGAATGAAGTACATTGCAAAACCTCTTAAAATTGCATGCTCTGTCTGACACATTGAGTATAATTTTGATTTCATGTCCCTTTAAACATAGAACGCACACAAGCTGCTGAGATGGAGATCACCCGGATCAACTAGCACGTGCACGTTGTCACCAGCTGTACACTTTTATGCCAGATCATGTGGTAGTCATTGGTGTATTCATCTGAGGTAGGGAAATCTGTTCCAGCAAACAGCTTGTCACTTACTGCTGGAATATTGTAACAGGAATCTGTGTGCACTAAATAAATATTACTAAGGACAAAACATAAATGCTGTGATACCACAAAGCAGCCCCACAGCTCTCACAGATACCATATGGGATGAGATAGGTACATGGTAGCGGGAGCATTCTTGTTGGATTTTTAGATATGGCATGACTAAGGGGTTAACCCCGAAACGTTGCTAATTTTACAAAGGTCTTCAATAAAGAAATATTTTTTTACCCAACTGTGCTGGTATCCTCGCATTGTTGCATACTTTTTGGGGTATTGCAGTATATCCCCTTACACCGAGCACTGACAGTGGTGCCGTTCTCCCAACTGACTTTGTTGTGGATTTTACTGTGTCAGAGTAAACTTTATACTAAATCAGTGACCAATACCATGAACACAAATGTTGTAAAGAAATGAAAGTTGCCATCTGTTACAGTTTAACTTGATCAAAATGCAGGGGAGGCTATGCCGAAGGAAAATCTAACGTACAAACAGCACTAAAGGATAATCTATGCAAACTGTATCATTTTTATTACCCAAGTAGTTTTTTTATTTTTTATTTAAATATATGAATGTGCATGAGACCTTACACTGAATTAAGACATGAATCCCATTTTTTTTCTCTTATGAGAATACAATTTTAAACACCACTCCCATTTACCACTGTTATCAAATTTGCTTCATTCTCTTGGTATCTATTTCTGAAGAAGAAACTCTCTACTGGGAGCTAGCTGAATACTTTGCATGAGCAATAACAAGAGGCATATGTGCAGCCAACAATTAGCAACTAGCTCCCAGTATTGCATTACTCCCATTGAGACTACCAACTTATATTTTTTCAACAAAAGGTACCAAAGGAATGAAGCAAATCAATTAATAGCCGTAAATTGGAAGTTGTTTCAATGCTCTATCTGAATCATGAAAGACATTTTGGGTTTCACGTCCCTTTAAGCAAAAGACATTACACTTGATATTGGATAAACAGAGCTGTCTTATGCAAACCATATGCACTGGGTGTTACAAATGAAAGGAAGTGGTTTCTGTGACAAGTTCTGTTAAAGCCGTTTTGCACTGTTCACTTCTTGTTTGCCTGCACATCGCTTCATTAAAATGAATATAACTTTACAGTCTAATCAAATACTAATTTTCTTAAAGGGGCATTGTAATAAAAAATAAACTGCACATGAGAGCATTTCAAATTTGAACAGAAGCATTTATGCAACTAAATGTGTAAGCAAAAAGTAATTCTAGAAAAAGCTAGAACACTTATCTGCACTCAGGCAAGCAGGGCAAAAACGGTAGTAGCATTTATATTTGCTAATATGTATTGAAAACGTTCTACTAAAAACAGAAACGCACTACCAAATCACTTACAAATACCTATTAACCCTTTCGTGACAGGGTTAAAGTGCCTACATCGGAACAACTGTTCCGATGTAGACAAATTGAAACTACGCGATCGTGCATACGATCGCGAGATTTCAATTATTGGATCGCATCTGGGGGGCGTCCCTACAATCCTAGGAACGCCCTCCAGACCGCGATTAAATCCCTGAAGCACAGAAGGCTTCAGGACAGCCGTTAGTTATGACGTTCCATTCCGTCATAACGGCTTTAAAGCCCAGTCTAATTATGACGGAATGGAACGGCATAACGGCTTTAAAAGGTTAATCCTTATCGCCCTGTATTTTAGTAGCATAAGTAATACGGAAGCACAAAGACCTAGAGGTCTATACTGTACATTGGATCTAAACAGAAAGGAGACGAATGACGTTTCTACAGAAAACTCTGCATGTTGCAAATGCTAAGTGATAGGGGTTGAATGGAAAATTGGGAGCCAAATAAAATATTTGGGGAAGCTGCATTCTGGCTCTCAGATTTTAGGTTGAACAATTCTGTTCTCAAGTAACTTTTTAGATAAAACTATAGGATGGAACTAATTGAATTTAAACAGATATTTGTGTGTTGCTGTCTATTAACAAGCACACATTTAAAGGGAATTGCAATATATACAATTAAAATTCAAAATGATTAAAGTCTAAAAGATTAAAGGGACACTGAACCCAATGTTTTTTTCTTTCTTGATTCAGATAGAGCATGCAATTTTAAGCAACTTTCTAATTTACTCCTATTATCAATTTGTCTTCGTTCTCTTGCTGTCTTTATTTGAAAAAGGCATCTAGGGTTTTTTGGTTCAGGACACTGGACAGCACTTTTTATTGGTGGATGAATTTATCCACCAATCAGCAAGAACAACCCAGGTATTTCACCAAAAATGGTCCGGCATCTAAACTTACATTCTTGCATTTCAAATAAAGATACCAAGAGAATGAAGAAAATTTGATAATAGGAGTAAATTAGAAAGTTGCTTAAAATGTCATGCTCTATCTGAATTACGAAAGAAACAAATTTGGGTTCAGTGTCCATAAGTTATGAAACCCAAATGTTTTTCTTTCATGATTCAGATAGAGAATGCAATTTTAAACAACTTTCTAATTTACTCTTCGTTCTCTTGGTATCATTATTTGAAAAAGCAGGAACGTAAGCTTAATAGCTGACCAATTTTTAATTCACCTGGCTAGTGCTACACTTAGCCACCAATCAGCAAGTGCTACCTAGGTGCTGAAACAAAAATGGCCCAGCTCCTACGCTTAATTTCATTCTTTTCAAATAAAGATACCAAGAGCACTTAGAAAATTGATAATAGGATTAAATTAGAAAGTTGCTTAAAATTGTATGCTCTATCTGAAAGGAAAAAAATGTGAGTTTCATATCCCTTTAATAAAATAATCCCAAGTAGGGAAGAGGAAAACAACCACCCAGTGAAAAAATCTAAACATACCAAAAAGCCTGGCATTCCATCCCCCCAAACATACCAAACACCAAAAAGCCTGGCATGCCATCCCCCAAACACACCAAAAAGCCTGGCATGCCATCCCCCAAACACACCAAACGCCTGGCATTCCATCCCCCCCCCAAACACACCAAAAAGCCTGGCATGCCATCCCCCCAAACATACCAAAAAGCCTGGCATGCCATCCCCCCAAACATACCAAAAAGCCTGGCATGCCATCCCCCAAACATACCAAACACCAAAAAGCCTGGCATGCCATCCCCCCCCCCCAAACACACCAAAAAGCCTGGCATGCCACCCCCCAAACACACCAAAAAGCCTGGCATGCCATCCCCCAAACACACCAAAAAGCCTGGCATGCCATCCCCCAAACATACCAAAAAGCCTGGCATGCCATCCCCCAAACATACCAAAAAGCCTGGCATGCCATCCCCCAAACATACCAAAAAGCCTGGCATGCCATCCCCCAAACATACCAAAAAGCCTGGCATGCCATCCCCCAAACATACCAAAAAGCCTGGCATGCCATCCCCCAAACATACCAAAAAGCCTGGCATGCCATCCCCCAAACATACCAAAAAGCCTGGCATGCCATCCCCCAAACACACCAAAAAGCCTGGCATGCCATCCCCCAAACACACCAAAAAGCCTGGCATGCCATCCCCCAAACACACCAAAAAGCCTGGCATGCCATCCCCCAAACACACCAAAAAGCCTGGCATGCCATCCCCCAAACATACCAAAAAGCCTGGCATGCCATCCCCCCAAACACCAAAAAGCCTGGCATTCCATCCCCCCAAACACCAAAAAGCCTGGCATTCCATCCCCCAAACATACCAAAAAGACTGGCATGCCATCCCCCAAACATACCAAAAAGCCTGGCATGCCATCCCCCAAACACCAAAAAGCCTGGCATGCCACCCCCCAAACATACCAAAAAGCCTGGCATTCCACCACCCCCCCAGCAAACAGCCTGGCATGCCACCCCCCAAACATACCAAAAAGCCTGGCATGCCACCCCCCCAAACATACCAAAAAGCCTGGCATGCCACCCCCCCAAACATACCAAAAAGCCTGGCATGCCACCCCCCAAACATACCAAAAAGCCTGGCATGCCACCCCCCCAAACATACCAAAAAGCCTGGCATGCCACCCCCCAAACATACCAAAAAGCCTGGCATGCCACCCCCCAAACATACCAAAAAGCCTGGCATGCCACCCCCCAAACATACCAAAAAGCCTGGCATGCCACCCCCCAAACATACCAAAAAGCCTGGCATGCCACCCCCCAAACATACCAAAAAGCCTGGCATGCCACCCCCCAAACATACCAAAAAGCCTGGCATGCCACCCCCCAAACATACCAAAAAGCCTGGCATGCCACCCCCCCAAACATACCAAAAAGCCTGGCATGCCACCCCACCCCCACCCCCGCAAACAGCAAAAAGCCTGGCATTCCATCCCCCAAACATACCAAACCGCCTGGCATTCCATCCCCCAAACATACCAAAAAGCCTGGCATTCCACCCCCCACCCCCCAAAACATACCAAACAGCAAAAAGCCTGGCATTCCATCCCCCAAACATACCAAAAAGCCTGGCATTTCATCCCCCAAACATACCAAACAGCAAAAAGCCTGGCATTCCATCCCCCAAACATAAAAAGCCTGGCATTCCGTCCCCAAACATACCAAACCGCAAAAAGCCTGGCATTCCATCCCCCAAACATAAAAAGCCTGGCATTCCGTCCCCAAACATACCAAACCGCAAAAAGCCTGGCATGCCACCCCCCAAACAGCAAAAAGCCTGGCATTCCATCCCCCAAACATACCAAACACAAAAAGCCTGGCATTCCATATTCCTAACACTTCATACATATGAGAAAACATAGCACTCCATATATCTTACAATTCCCACACATCATAAACACTGACAATCCAGATCCCCAACACTTAGCATGGCACCCCATATTGCCAAAACTTACTACACATCAGAAAGCCTGGAATTATAGATCCCTAACCTTTAGGAATACAGAATGCCATTTTTTGTAACTTATACTAACAGTATACTGTACATCATAAAGGCTGGCATTTCAGACCCCTACCAACTATAATACATTACAAGACTTGGCATTCTATATCCCTCTCTGAACTTTTGGATGCCTGGGGTATGCCTACCACTTACTACATGAGACACCAGGTTATTCCATAGAGATAGAAAGGTCACAAATGAGATGTGCACGAATGCATTCCCATTTTAAAGAGAAGCATTTTGCAATATACTTCCATTATCAAAAATGTTTATAGTAAAGGTTATTGTTGGTTAAGTAGCATACACAAATATGCTCAATGTGACTAAAGCACAGGTTTTCAAACCTCCCCAACAGGCCAGATTTTCTCTGGGGAGTGTAGGAGGCGAAATCCAGATTGCAGTGAGTGAAGAAGGGAGTTTAATTTAAGGAAATGGGATAGACGTGCATATACTAGCTTTTGAAGAAGCCTTGAGCCAAGAGGGAGTAGGGAAATAGGGCGGTAGTTGAATGGGGAGGTTGGATCGAGAGGTTTTTTGAGGCTAGGTGTGACCAGTGCATGTTTAAGAGTGCTGAGTAAAAGGTTGAAGATGTGTGCGAGTATAGGGGTAAGGGTTGAAGAGAGGAAGGGGAGTAGCTGTGAGGGGATGGGGTGGAGGGGACAGGTAGTGAGGTGAGAGGATATTATAAGGACAGAAACTTCTTCCTCTGTAACCGGGGCAAAAGAGCTAAATTTTTGGCTATGTGGTTTTTGATGATTGTGAGCTTTTGGGGGGGGGGGGGGGGGAGACCGGTAGTATGCTGTGAGCCGATTTAATTTACGATTGAGTCGATTTTGTTGTTTAAGTAGCTGACAAAATCTTGAGCTGAGAGAGAAGTTGTAGTGGGCGGAGAAAAGTATTGAGTGGAGAACAGACATTTTGGGTTTGAATAAAGAGTAGAGATAAGAGTAGAGAAGAAATGTTGCTTATAAAGATTAAGGGCAGAATAGTACGAGTTCAAGATGAACTTATAGTGAAGAAAGTCCGCTGAACTCCGAGATTTCCTCCAGTGTCGCTCAGCAGTACGGGAACATCTGCATAGGTACCGTGTCAGAGGAGTATGCCAGGGCTGAGGATGAGTGTATGATTTCCGAGCTATGGTATGTGGGGCCAGATTTTGAGAAAAAGAGTGTGATGGCACTACTTCTGATATTTGGGGTTGGGCTAGTAATAATGTAAGGTTGGCCTTATTAACAGCGGGACACTCACAAAAGTAATAACTTTTACTACACACAGTTTTGGTAATGGAAGCTAGTATTGCAAGAATGCTTTTGTTTAACTCCCTTTAAAACATAAAAATTATTCGGGCAACAACAGCTTCATTGAGAACCTCCCTGAATTTCAGTGGGAATCATTAATTACGCACCTTCTGTAGTTAAAGGGACATTAAATGCGCATAGACAAATGACATTTTTGAACAGATGCATATTTGCAATATACCTGTATAGACAAAAATGTTTTTAGTAAAAGTTATTCTCAGTGCACCAGCATTTTAAACACTGCAGCTGCTCACAGAGCCAGTGGATCTTGTATCATGTCAGCAATTAAATGTAGTCACTACCAGATGGTACAAGCACCTTAGACTGTTTAAGTGCTGTGTGGTGCACGGTGCATACTTAAATACACATTTTAAATCGCTATAGCTTTTAGTACAAGCATTTTTGCTTTTACATATATATATATATATATATATATATATATATATATATATATATATATTTATTTATTTATAACAAAAATGTCTCTATTCAAAACTAAAATGTATCCATGTGGATTACAATTTTGGCTGGAATGTCCCTTTAAGCAGATGGCTGCCTCGTTCTTTACAAGTAAATAGTGATGCAGTCCGGTGCCTCTCTAGATAGCCTATGTGACAGTGACAAACAGTAGGAACTATACGACAAGAAGCGTTGATTAATACGACAGACGTGTAAGTCTGACAAGCTGCTGCCCTACATAGCTATGTGTGAACAGTGTTAGGCGCCTGAAATTAATGTGCAGACAGAGCTGTCCCCAATCTTTGTGCCCGAGTCTCGCCCTCTACTCCTTCAACGCAGAGAACCCCAGCAGCCGCCTCCCTCCCACCTCAACCAAAATCTTAATTACTTTCTCCAGCAGTCCGTTCTTGCCTCCTCTTGCCGCCATCTTGTCTCATCCCCCTGTCTCTTGACCTGTCAGCTTCTGATTGGTCAGGTAACAGCCGTGACGTCTTCACAATCCGCCTCTCATAACGTTTCCGTAGAAAGAATGACGTCACGGCACAAAAAGGAAAAGCAAGGTTTGCTGGGATATGTAGTTTGATCGAAGGAAGAATGTGTAAAGTGATAGCGTCTGCTGTTGCTAGGCGACTGAGGGTCCCGGGAGAGGGATATGGCGCAAGGTACGGAGGCTAAATCACACTGGCCGGGGGAATAAAGTCACTCTTCCTCGGGGCCTGGGTACACACAGGTAACGTGAAACTCTTAAACGGAATCATTAATACATTGGCATTAACGTCGTATAGAAAATGTACAGAATTTTATTTCAAATACAAAAAACCCTGAGTATTTAATCGTAAAAACGATTTTCAAAGAAGTTACTAGGGTAGGAAGAAGAAAAAACTTTTTATAGGAACAGTAAGAATTAAACTTTAATGCTTTTAGACCGCATACGATTTAGTACACCTTTTCCTATGTCCTTACTGTAATTGCAGCTGTGTTTGCAACAATGTTTGTAGCAATGTTGCAAAAACTTCTACCATAGAGGGATAACGACAAGTGCATGCTCATAAGGACCTATGAGGCTACCTAGGTTTATTCTTCAATAAAGAACACCAAGAGAATGGAGAAAATGTGATAATAAAAAGTTGTTTAAAAATGAATGCTTTTTCTGAATCATGAAAGATTAATTTTGACTTTACTGTCCCTTTAAAGGGACAAAATTTAAAATTAAACTTTAATGATTCAAATAGGGGATGCAAATTTAAACAACTTTTCAATTTACTTTTATCATTAAATTTGCTTTCTCATTTTGGTATTCTTTGTTAAAAGCTAAACCTAGGTAGGCTAATATGCTAGTTTCTAATCCCTGAAAGGCCGACCTTATCTCACTGTATTTTGACAGTTTTTCACTGTTAGACACTGCTAGTTCATGTGTGCCATATAGTTAAGAATGTGCTCACTCCAGTGGAGTTATTTATGAGTCAGCACTGATTGCCTAAAATTCAAGTTTGTCAAAAGAACTGAGACAAGGGGGCAGTCTGTAGAAGCTTAGATACAAGGTAATCACAGAGGTAAAAAGTACATTAACCCCTTAATGACCACAGCACTTTTCCATTTTCTGTCCGTTTGGGACCAAGGCTATTTTTACATTTCTGCTGTGTTTGTGTTTAGCTGTAATTCTCCTCTTACTCGTTTACTGTACCCACACATATTATATACCGTTTTTCTCGCCATTAAATGGACTTTCTAAAGATAGCATTATTTTCATCATATCTTATAATTTACTATAAAAAAAATTATAAAATATGAGGAAAAATGGAAAAAAACACACTTTTTCTAACTTTGACCCCCAAAATCTGTTACACATCTACAACCACCAAAAAACACCCATGCTAAATAGTTTCTAAATTTTGTCCTGATTTTAGAAATACCCAATGTTTACATCTTCTTTGCTTTTTTTGCAAGTTATAGGGCCATAAATACAAGTAGCACTTTGCTATTTCCAAACCATTTCTTTTCAAAATTAGCGCTAGTTACATTAGAACACTGATATCTTTCAGGAATCTCTGAATATCCATTGACGTGTATATATTTTTTTTTAGTAGACAACCCAAAGTATTGATCTAGGCCCATTTTGGTATATTTCATGCCACCATTTCACTGCCAAATGCAATCAAATACAAAAAATCGTTCACTTTTCACAATTTTTTTCACAAACTTTTGGTTTCTAACTTAAATTATTTACAAACAGCTTGTGCAATTATGGCGTAAATGGTTGTAAATTCTTCTCTGGGATCCCCTTTGTTCAGAAATAGCAGACATATATGGCTTTGGCGTTGCTTTTTGGTAATTAGAAGGCCGCTAAATGCCACTGCGCACCACACGTGTATTATGCCCAGCAGTGAAGGGGTTAATTAGGGAGCATGTAGGGAGCTTTTTGGGGTAGTTTTAGCTTTAGTGTAGTGTAGTAGACAACCCCAAGTATTGATCTAGGCCAATTTTGGTATATTTCATGCCACCATTTCACCGCCAAATGCGATCAAATTAAAAAAAACGTTAATTTTTTCTCAATTTTAGGTTTCTCACTGAAATTATTTACAAACAGCTTGTGCAATTATGGCACAAATGGTTGTAAATGCTTCTCTGGGACCCCCTTTGTTCAGAAATAGCAGACATATATGGCTTTGGCATTGCTTTTTGGTAATTAGAAGGCCTCTAAATGCCGCTGCGCATCACACGTGTATTATGGCTAGCAGTGAAGGGGTTAATTATGTAGCTTGTAGGGAGCTTGCAGGGTTAATTTTAGCTTTAGTGTAGAGCTCAGCCTCCCACCTGAAACATCAGACCCCCTGATCCCTCCCAAACAGCTCTCTTCCCTCCCCCACCCCACAATTGTCCCCGCCATCTTAAGTACTGGCAGAAAGTCTGCCAGTACTAAAATAAAAGGTATTTGGCCCTTTTTAAAAAAAAAAAAAAAAAAAAAGCATATTTACATATGCTGATGTGTAGGATCCCCCCTTAGACCCCAACCTCACTGATCCCCCACCAAACAGCTCTCTAACCCTTCCCCTCTGCAATAATGGGCGCCATCTTGGGTACTGGCAGCTGTCTTCCAAAAATGCCCTTTTCTGCAGTGTAGCTTTCCCCCCCACCAAGACACCAAGACCAACCCCCAACCCCTTCCATGTCCCTTAGATTACATCTGTAATATTAAATTATTACTCGTTTTTTTAACTTAACTTTTTTTTTTTTTCTGTAGTGTAGCGGTTCCCACCTGCTCCCGCTCGTGCACGCACCCGCCCACCACCCCCCGTGCACGCGCGCGCTCCCGTGCGCGCCCCCGTAGGTGCCGCCCCCGATCCCGCCCCCCTCCACGCCGCCCACCCGCCTCCCACGTAGGCTCCCACCCACCAACGATACCGGCCACCGATGTCCGGTGCAGAGAGGGCCACAGAGTGGCTCTCTCTGCATCGGATGGCCAAGGGGGGTTATTGCAGGATGCCTCCATATCGAGGCATCACTGCAATAACCGGAAAGCAGCTGGAAGCGATCCTGCTCGCTTCCAGCTGCTTTCCAGACCAAGGACGTACGCCACACGTCCTCGGTCATTAACTGCATTTTTTTTGAGGACGTGTGGCGTACGTCCTTGGTCGTTAAGGGGTTAACCCCTTAATGACCGGACCATTTTTCAATTTTCTTTATTTTAATATTTTTGATCAATTTTACTATTTTTTATAAATAAATATCTGCCTACCGTTTACACGAAAACTCCTCCCCACCTCTACTTCCGCACTTTCTATGCTGTGACGTATAGAGCGGTCTCACCCGCTCTATACGCATCTCCAAAGCGCAAGCACGGTAATCATAACTATTGCGCATGCGCGAATCGCCGGTTTCTACCGATACTGAGCATGCAAAGCTATAGTTAACTAAGTGTGTATAAAAGTATCGTATTTATCCGAAGTACAGCAATCATTAGCAATGGTCTTCTGTTTCTGAGACGTCCGTAGCAAACAAACAGTGGTATAAATATGTGGCTATTCCTACTTAAATCTATTACGCATGCGCAAAAAACGGGAACGCGCCTTGAGTACAATATGAAGAAGAGAGATTAGCGCATGCGCACTTTAAAAGGGATGTGAATGACGTAGATCGACGGCCGCCTAACGGCCAGAAATTCAATTGGATGTAAGGAGCACGTGATCTAAGGAGAACGTGATTTATAAAAAACGGGTTGAATTTGATTAGCTAGAAAGATAGATTTATTAGGGCGATAAGTACAGTTAACGATGGTTTTATACAAGATGATGAATGAAAGTCATATTCATTTGGGACAGAGAATTGAATTCAATATTGTCAAACAGGTAACTTTACCTTCACTTTAATGACAATGGCTATTTTTACATTTCTTCAGTGTTTGCGTTTAGCTGTAATTTTCCTCTTACTCGTTTACTGTACCCACACATATTATATACCGTTTTTCTCGCCATTAAATGGACTTTCTAAAGATACCATTATTTTCATCATATCTTATAATTTACTAAAAAAAATGATAAAATATGAGGAAAAAATGGAAAAAAACACACTTTTTCTAACTTTGACCCCCAAAATCTGTTACACATCTACAATCACCAAAAAAACACTGATGCTAAATAGTTTATAAATTTTGTCCTGAGTTTAGAAATACCCAATGTTTGCACGTTCTTTGCTTTTTTTGCAATTTATGGGGCAATAAATACAAGTAGCACTTTACTATTTCCAAACCACTTTTTTTCAAAATTAGCGCTAGTTACATTGGGACACTGATATCTGTCAGGAATACCTGAATATCCCTTGACATGTATATATTTTGTTTTAGAAGACATCCCAAAGTATTGATCTAGGCCCATTTTGGTATATTTCATGCCACCATTTCACCGCCAAATGCGATAAAAAAAAAAAAAAGTTCACTTTTTCACAAATTTTGTCACAAACTTTAGGTTTCCCACTGAAATTATTTATAAACAGCTTCTGCAATTATGGCACAAATGGTTGTAAATTCTTCTCTGGGATCCCCTTTTTCAGAAATAACAGACTTATATGGCTTTGTGGTTGCGTTTTGGTAATTAGAAGGCCGCTAAATGCCGCTGCGCACCACACGTGTTTTATGTCAAGGAGTGAAGGGGTTAATTAGGGAGCTTGTAGGGAGCTTGTAGTGTTAATTTTAGCTTTAGTGTAGTGTAGTAGACAACCCCAAGTATTGATCTAGGCCCATTTTGGTATATTTTATGCCACCATTTCACCGCCAAATGCGAGCAAATAAAAAAAAAAACTTTACATTTTTCACAATTTTAGGTTTCTCACTGAAATTATTTACAAACAGCTTGTGTTATTATGGCAGAAATTGTTGTAAAAGCTTCTCTGGGATCCCCTTTGTTCAGAAATAGCAGACTTATATGGCTTTGGCGTTGCTTTTTGGTAATTAGAAGGCCGCTAAATGCTGCTGCGCACCACACGTGAATTATGCCCAGCAGTGAAGGGGTTAAATTAGGTAGCTTGTAAGGAGCTTGCAGGGTTAATTTTAGAGATCAGCCTCCCACCTGACACATCCCACCCCCTGATCCCTCCCAAACAGCTCTCTTCCCTCCCCCACCCCACAATTGTTCCCGCCATCTTAAGTACTGGCAGAAAGTCTGCCAGTACTAAATAAAAGAGTTTTTTTTTTTTTTTTAAATAAAAATAATAAAATATTTTAGTTGTGATGGACCCCTGCCTTAGCACCAACCTCCCTGATCCCCCCCTCCAGCTCTCTAACCCTCTCCCCTACCTAATTACCGCCATCTTGGGTACTGGCAGCTGTCTGCCAGTACCCAGTTTGGCCCCACAAACCAATTTTTTTTTAATTTTTAACTTTTATTTTTATTTTTAATTATTTCTGTAGTGTAGCAGCCCCCACACAATACCCCCACCCCCTCCCCCTCCCAGATCCTTTTATATGGAAAAAAAAAATTTTTAACTTTTTTTCCCCCTTCCTAACTTCATTGGTGTCAGTGTGGCTAATGCGCGCACGTCCACGTGCACGCCCTCGTGCACGCGCGCGCGCATCGTGCACGCGCGCGCATCGTCCACGCGCGCACACGCTCCCTCCTCCCACCCGGTCAAACGGCACCATCGGCACCATCGCTACCAGTGCAGAGAGGGCCACAGAGTGGCTCTCTCTGCATCGGAAGCTTGTAAAGGGGTATTGTAGGATGCCTCCATATCGAGGCATCACTGCAATACCCTCAGAGCTGCTGGAAGTGGTTGTGATCACTTCCAGCACTCTGTTAGACAACTGACGTACCAGGTACGTCTATTGTCATTAACTGCTTGTTAATGCATGACGTACCTGGTACGTCAGTTGTCATTAAGGGGTTAAAGGGACACTGAAAATCCAAATTTTTTACTTTCGTGATTCAGATAGAGCTTGCAATTTTAAGCAACTTTCTAATTTACTCCTATTATTAATTTTTCTTCGTTCTCTTGCTATCTTTATTTGAAAAAGAAGGCATCTAGGGTTTTTTTTTTTTGGTTCAGAACACTGGACAGCACTTTTTATTGGTGGATGAATTTATCCACCAATCAGCAAGAACAACCCAGGTTGTTCACCAAAAATGGGCCGGCATCTAAACTTACATTCTTGCATTTCAAATAAAGATACCAAGAGAATGAAGAAAATTGGATAATAGGTGTAAATTAGAAAGTTGCTTAAAATTTCACATTTGGGTTCAGTGTCCCTTTAATATTACAGTGTTGGTTATGAGTAACTGGGGAATGGCTAATAAAGGAATTATTTATCTTTTTAAACAATAACACATTTGGTGTAGACTATCTCTTAGTTACTGTGTACAGCATATATGTTGGTGTATTTGTGATTTGTACCTAAAAGTGGCCTTTTGCAGTAGAGATCTATAGTAATTACTGTAGAAGGAGTATATTTATATACTTATACATTTTGTCTTTATATGTATTAGAATATTGCCTCTGTCATTTATGACTTGTTCACCTATGTGTTTACCCCTTAACAAATATAAAACTAAAAAATAAATAAACAATGTATGGCCGGAAAAAAAATATTCCCATGTGCACATGACTTGATGCTGAAGTGCAAGTGTATTTGCATTCAGTTAGGGTGGATAAGATTTCAATCAAATTGGTTTAAATAATGATTTAAATCCCAATTTAAATCACTAGTCAGTAAAACCAATTTAAATTGATTTAAATCAGGCTGTTTATCTTTAGAATAATAACTTTTCAGATTAGCTTTCCAGTTGTATCAGACCATTACTGATTTGGTTATATACTGTATTATTAGATCTGCAAAGACAGATCATTAAAATGAATGAATGACATTTTTGGGAGGAGAAGTAGCTTCAGTTTAATATGTTAATCATTCATATTTGATCAACTTTTCAGCTGTACTTTATTGGAAGGAGAAAAATAATGCTTACCTTAATAATAACAATTTATATAGTTTTATTTAACTAAAGAAAAATAACCATAACCGTAATAGAATTTAATGGGTTTATTTAACCAAAACAATAACATTATAATTCATTTGTAATGCTTCCCCCTCCCTCCTCACACTTAGGTCCTTGTGCAGATCTGTTCAACTCCAAACAATCTTCTGTTCATTGAGCTTCTTGAAACTTAGTATGGGTTGATTCTGTGTACATAGATTTTCAGGGGAGCAATGGCATTAAAAGGACAGTAAATGTAAAATTAAACTTTTATGATTCAGAAAGAACATGCAATTTTTTTATTTTTTTTTATTATTAAACAATAAGCTTTATTTAATGAACAGACATTATGTTACAGCAGTTGTCTCATTGATGTGTTACATTACAATTGTTCTTGGAGGCTTAATAAACCATCATTGTAAAGAGACATTTTAAGCCATTACACTAGTGTTATATAGAAACAGAGCATCTGAACATTATTGACATATGATTAAATGTTACATGAGCTTATTAAGTGCGAAATTTAAAACATATCAAAGGATAATGAAGGAAAGACATAGAAAATCTGAGTATGCTTGATCGAGGCATGGGCCCATCCCAGAGCCCATAAGATTACAGGCTCCAAGATAAACGCCTCATAGTGCGTTAGGCTTCTTCAGTAAAACGTTCAACTCAGTATATAATACTAGCACATAAAGGAGGTATCACCTAAGGGGCGATTGGGGAAAAATAGGATATAAGTAAGGGGATTATGAAAGGAGGGGGTTCAGAGAGTGGGAAGATGATGGAGAGAGAGACGAGAGAAGAAGGAGAGAGAGAGGTAAAGGGTAGAAAAAAAAAAAAAAAAAAAAAAAAACACCCCCATAAGGGGTGGGGGAGAGGGTGGGGGCGGGAGTGGAGGGTGAAAAGGGACTGAATCATGTTCACAGATCAATTACAGGGGCAAATATAGGATCGACACCTGTATTCTAACAGACACCAGAGCAGATCATAGATTCCTACCATCCCAGATTAATGACATGTACTCGTGAGTTTCTAGCTTCCCTGTCCTAAGGTAATGGTATCTCTCTAAGTCTAGTAAATTTCGGACTTCAGCTTTCCATTCCTCTGTACTCGGAATTTGGAGAGATTTCCAGTGTCTTGGTATAAGTCCCTTAGCTCCATTTAGCATTAAAAGAAACAAGTGGCGTTTGGCCTCCATAGCTAACTTTGGGAACTCGTGATAGATCAGGTATTTAGGGTTCGGTGGGAGAATGATCTGCAACAATCTGCTAATTTCTCTAAATACACTCACCCAAAAAGGTTGTATGTGTGGGCAGTGCCACCAAATGTGTAGTATTGATCCGTCCTCCCCGCAGCCCCTCCAGCACTCCCCACAGGCATTGGGGTAAAGTTTAGAACATGCAATTTTTAACAATTTTCCAATTTACTTCTCTTATCAAATTTGCTTTTGTTCTCTTGGTATCCAATGTTGAAAAGCATACATAGGTAGACTCAGAAGCAATGCACTACTGTGAGCTAACTGCTTGTAGCTGTCTCACCCAATGTGTTCAGCTAGGCCTCAGTAGAACATTGTTCTCCTTCAACAAAGGATTCCAAGAGAATGAAGCAAATTTGACAATAGAAGTCAATTTGAAAATAGTATGCTCTATCTGAAACCCAAACATTTTCTTTTATGATTATGTCCCTTTAAGGTCTATTTCTCAACTCTGTATGTTTATATTAAAACATTTTTACTGTGAATAAGGGTCATGTTATTTCTGCAGAAAAAACATTCAAAGTTTGGAGAACTAGAATTAAAGGGACACTGAACCCAATTTTTTTCTTTCATGATTCAGATAGAGCATGACATTTTAAGCAACTTTCTAATTTACTCCTATTATCAAATTTTCTTTATTCTCTTGGTATCTTTATTTGAAATGCAAGAATGTGAGTTTAGATGCCGGCCTATTTTTGGTGAACAACCTGGGTTGTCCTTGCTGATTGCTGGATAAATTCATCCACCAATAAAAAAGTGCTGTCCAGAGTTCTGACCCAAGAAAAAAGCTTAGATGCCTTCTTTTTCAAATAAAGATAGCAAAAGAATGAAGAAAAATTGATAAAAGGAGTAAATTAAAAAGTTGCTTAAAATTGCATGCTCTATCTGAATCACGAAAGAAAAAAGATGGGTTCAGTGTCCCTTTAAGATTTTTATCCACCCTGCATTCAGTGCATGTTCCAAATGCCTCCATTGATGTATCACAGATGTGATATCATTTGTGGGAGGAAACACGCAAAATCTATTTGGCTGTGTCACGAGCAAGTCAAACATTCTCACAATATTTTTGTATATGTATTTATATTGCAGGCCTTTTTTTTCCAATCTAGTTCATAATGCATTGCTTTTCATATCAACTAAGGTGTTAGGTTTTAACAAAAGATACCAAGAGAAAGAAGTACGTTTGACAATATAAGTAAACAGAATTTTTTTATTTGCTTTTTCTGTATGATCATTTTTTGTATTTTTGTCTTTAATGTCCCTTTAAAGGGACATTCTAATTCATAAAGTACAGTCTCTAATTTGTTACAACAGGCATTTTCTCATTACTGACCCTAGATAACAATGTAAATAACCATTATAAAGTGGTTAAACACCTAGGTAAAATCACTGGTGTATTAAAAGGAGGAGTAGTACTCACATATTTCAGAGCTTAGACTAAGCTCTAAGTATAACAATGTAGGGAGAAAAAAAGAATTTACTAAACATAAAAAAAAAACAGTCACACACTTGGCGAAATGCGTTAGTGGGCGGAACTTAAGTAGACCTGTGTTTGTTGTTTGAATGAGTATCGAGTGAACATTGAAATAGCTAATTTCTCGCAAATATAATACATATAAAACTAGCATACTTGCAGCAACGAATGTGAATGAGAAATAACAATTTAGGACTATTAGTCAGAAATCGTCCAGTAAGGGGAAACCTTGAGGTATGCAGGAAGGAGGCTGCCATTGAGCACCTAGGTTTGAATGCTATGTGCTAATAGTAAGTCCCCAAACTCTTAACTCATTATAGGAATTAATTAATGTTATGTAGCGGCATATCACATTGAAACTAAGACTCCCATAAGCCTCATAGTGTTTTTAAACTGTTTTCTTATTGCAGATTAATAAGGTGTAATGATTTAAAGAGACAGTGATGTGATTTTAGCTGTCTTTATAACCTTATGCACTAGCAGTATCTATATTCTATAACATTTTTAAGTGTTTCCAATAAAGTGATTTTTTAATGTTTAGTAAATCCCTTTTTCTCACCACATTGTTATACATTTGGTGTTAATTAGACACTTAAAATGGATTAGGAATTCCCAAACCCTTATAAATTCTTTTGAATATAGGCTCCAAGTATATAAGCCCATAAATATCCTTCAATCAGAACAAAGATGTGCAGCCCTAAATTGTCAAGTAATAACTTTATTTAGGGAATGTGTACAATCACAAGTGTTAAAGTAGAGGGGTGATCCACAGCATGAAAGCATCCGCATACACAAACCATTACAAAGTACAACGTCTTTTGTTACGGTTCAAAGGGATCAACCCCACCCTCTTTGTGATGTCAATCCCAACGCATCCGACGTACGTTTCATCAATAGATGCTTGGCTTTCTCATCCTTGAATTTCCTGATTTTTATGTGTCTGACAGAGACCATACAACCCTTGCATTAACATGCGTTTTTTTGCCTATATATTTGTCTACTTTTAACAAAGCATAATAAAATTTTTTATTTAATCCCATGGCTGCAATCAAGAGCCTTAAAGGGACAGTGAGTCAAAATTAAATTTCATGATTCAGCTAGAGTGTGCAACTCTCCATAATGCAGATCAGCCACCATGGCTTTTGGCTAAGAGGTAGAAACGTCACTTGATTGGGAAAATAGCGTTTTCCCGTGGGCGGCCAGAGGCGCTCAGCTTGGCATAAACTGGCGGACAAATAAAGGTTTTTTTATACTTCATAACTGAAAGTCCCCTTTATTTATAGCACTGGTAAATCCTGGCGTTTCAAAAACTCTAGGATTTACCATCACTTTAAAGAGATATTCCAGTTCAAATTGATATACACATCAGCTCATTTACATCTTGAACAGAAGCATTTTTAAAAGACACTTGTAAAAGTTATCATTGATTTCTAGATATGCTCTGTGCATTTTAAATAACGTGTCTGCTTTGAGAGCTAGCAGTGCCTTGTATTGTGACGGTACGATACAAACAACCGCTGGTACAATCATCACTAGAGCTTGCAGTGAACAAGTCATGTTTTTCTGCACCCACTAATCTCTGACAGCTTTAAAAACACAGGTCATACAGGTCCCCTGAACCTATATGCTCTGACCCTTAAACCTAGCATCAAGTGATACAGCTGGAAATAGTAATCCAAGTAATCTTAGGGTCAGCACATAACCACATTAACAGCTGCATATAAAGTCATAATATAGGTGCAACACTTTCCAGACCCCCCCCTCAATGAGCCCAACCAAATGTCCTCAATATAAAAAAGTGAAGGCGGCACTCATCAATAAGAGCAAACCTTTATTGGAATGAGCATTGCATGTTAGCTTGAGAAAGGGGCAGGTGCCCCAGAACTTTCCTCATTCCAATAAAGGTTTGCTCTTATTGATGAGTGCCGCCTTCACTTTTTTGTATTGAGGACAGCTGGAAATAGTAACATTACAGGTGTAATATTTACTAGAATCGAGGTTTGGCAGAAAATAAACATAAATAGGGTGTGTCCAGTACATTTATCTGCTGTTTGATCCTTTCTTATTAATTCATTTATTTTCAGTAGTGATGGCTGCAGATGGACTTTACAGGATGGACACCAGTAATATTCACATCACCAACTGCTTCCCAGCAAGAAGACTTTTTCGGTTAAGTCATGAAGGTAAAGTTTTATTCTTTTAAGTATTCATGTTTACAACAGTCCAGTATGTAATCAAGATATATAATTTGCACCTGTGCATTGTGTTATTGGCCGCACACTCTATTTTGTAAAGCATTTTATAAAGAAAAAAGATAAAACACACCAAAAAGCAGACTGATCTATATGTTAAACACTATTGTTTAATAATATCTTAAAATGTACAACCCCAATTCCAAAAAAGTGGGGTCAGTATGGAAAATCCAAAAAAAAAAACCCTGAAAGAGTCATTTGAAAATTCAATTCACCCTGTACTATATTGAAAACACAATATTAACACAATATTTGATAATTTACTTTGTGAATTTAATGTATTTTTGAAAATATACACTCATTTCAAATCTGATGACTGCAACACATTCCAAAAAAGTTGGGACAGGGTCAGTTTAGGATCAATAGCGATGTGACAAGTTGAAATAAGAAGCTGATGTAAAAAGGGTGAGGCAATTGTGTAATCATAGTATATAAGGAGCCTCCAAAAAGGCCTTGTCCTTCAAGAGCAAGGATGGGTCGAGGCTCGGCAATTTGCCAACAGATGCTTCAGCGAATAATCCAACACTTTGAGAACAACATTCCCCAAAGACAATTTGGTAGGATTTTGGGCATTTCACCTTCTATAGTGCACAATATAATTAAAAGATTAAAAGTATTCAGTAAAATCTTGGTGTGTAAAGGGCAAGTCCGAAAACCATTTCTGAATGCACGTGATCTACAAACTCTCAGACGTCACTGTCTCAAAAACCGTCATAAGTCTGTAATGGATATCCTGACATGGGCTCGGGAATACTTTGATAAATCTTTGTCAGTCAACACCATTCGCCGCTGCATCCACAGATGCAAGTTAAGGCTTTATTATGCCAAACAGAAGCCCTACATCAACACAGTCCAGAAGCACCACCAACTTCTCTGGGCTTGGTCTCATCTGAGACGGACAGTTGTACAGTGGAATCGTGTTTTGTGGTCCGACAAGTCAACTTTTTAAATAGTTTTTGGAACAAACAGCTGTTGTGTTCTCTTGACCAAAGAGGAAAAGGACCATCCAAGCTGTTATCAGCGTCAAGACCAAAGAAATTGCATCTGTCATGGTTTGGGGGTGTGTCAGTGTCCATGACATGGGTAATTTGCACATCTGTGAGGGCACCATTAATGCAGAAAGCTATGTATACATTTTGGAGCAACATATGCTGCCATCCAGACGTTGTCTTTTCCAGGGATGTCCCTGCATTTTCCAGCAGGACAACGCCAAACCACATTCCCCGGATTACAAGCACATGGTTGCGTAAGCAGAGAGTGTGGGAGCTAGCATGGCCTGCCTACAGTCCTGACCTGTCTCTGATTTAGAATGTGTGGCGCATTATGAAGCACAAAATACGGTAACGAAGGCGTCGTCCAGTTGCGCAACTGAAGATATGCATAATGAATGAATGGGGGAAAATTCTGCTTGCTAAACTTAAAGGGACACTGAACCCAAATTTTTTCTTTTGTGATTCAGATAGAGCATGACATTTTAAGCAACTTTCTAATTTACTCCTATTATCAAATTTTCTTCATTCTCTTGGTATCTTTATTTGAAATGCAAGAATGTAAGTTTAGATGCCGGCCCATTTTTGGTGAACAACCTGGGTTGTCCTTGCTGATTGGTGGATAAATTCATCCACCAATCAAAAAATGCTGTTCAGAGTCTCAACCAAGAAAAAAGCTCAGATGCTTTCTTTTTCAAATAAAGATAGCAAGAGAATGAAGAAAAAATGATAATATGAGTAAATTAGAAAGTTGCTTAAAATTGCATGCTCTATCTAAATTACGAAAGAAAAAATTTGGGTTCAGTGTCCCTTTAACCAATTGGTGTCTTCAGTGCCCAAACGCTTAATACGTGTTCTTAAAAGAAAAGGTGATGTTACACAGTGGTAAACAGTCGACTGTCCCAACTTTTTTTGGAGTGTGTTGCAGTCATCTGATTTGAAATGAGTGTATATTTTCAAAAAAACATTAAAATCACAAAGTAAAACATCAAATAATGTGTTAATAACGTGTTTTCAATATAGTACAGGGTGAATTGAATTTTAAAATACTCTTTTTGTTTGTTATTTTGCATTTTCCATACTGTTCCAACTTTTTCAGAATTGGAGTTGTATACAGATACAATAATAACAATAAAGTCAACAATGATAAAATGACACTACTAAAAATAATATATAAAACAAAGATGCTGGCCTGAAGTTTTAAGTAGGTGTAATCAGATATATATCAGTTATAATAAGTTTCTATATGTTATTTATTTATAGTATCTTATTTTATAATGTATATGTAGTAATATACATTTTCTATTTTCTCACTTATTTCATTTTTTATGTTATCTTAATTTACATTTCATCTGGGAAACTCTAAATATATATCCAAATATGCATATTTTTTATATTTGTATCATTCATACTTTTGTGTTTAAAAGCACCATTTCTTTCATGTAATTAACAAGAGTCCATGAGCTAGTGACGTATGGGATATACATTCCTACCAGGAGGGGCAAAGTTTCCCAAACCTTAAAATGCCTATAAATACACCCCTCACCACACCCACAAATCAGTTTTACAAACTTTGCCTCCAAGGGAGGTGGTGAAGTAAGTTTGTGCTAGATTCTACGTTGATATGCGCTCCGCAGCAAGTTGGAGCCCGGTTTTCCTCTCAGCGTGCAGTGAATGTCAGAGGGATGTGAGGAGAGTATTGCCTATTGAATGCAGTGATCTCCTTCTACGGGATCTATTTCATAGGTTCTCTGTTATCGGTCGTAGAGATTCATCTCTTACCTCCCTTTTCAGATCGACGATATACTCTTATATTTACCATTTCCTCTACTGATTCTCGTTTCAGTACTGGTTTGGCTTTCTACAAACATGTAGATGAGTGTCCTGGGGTAAGTAAGTCTTATTTTCTGTGACACTCTAAGCTATGGTTGGGCACTTTATTTATAAAGTTCTAAATATATGTATTCAAACATTTATTTGCCTTGACTCAGAATGTTCAACTTTCCTTATTTCCAGACAGTCAGTTTCATATTTGGGATTATGCTTTAAATTATCATATTTTTTCTTACCTCAAAAATTTGACTTTTTTCCCTGTGGGCTGTTAGGCTCGCGGGGGCTGAAAATGCTTCATTTTATTGCGTCATTCTTGGCGCGGACTTTTTTGGCGCAAAAATTCTTTTCCGTTTCCGGCGTCATACGTGTCGCCGGAAGTTGCGTCATTTTTGACGTTATTTTGCGCCAAAAATGTCGGCGTTCCGGATGTGGCGTCATTTTTGGCGCCAAAAGCATTTAGGCGCCAAATAATGTGGGCGTCTTATTTGGCGCCAAAAAATATGGGCGTCGCTTTTGTCTCCACATTATTTCAGTCTCATTTTTCATTTGCTTCTGGTTGCTAGAAGCTTGATGTTTGGCATTTTTTTCCCATTCCTGAAACTGTCTTATAAGGAATTTGATCTATTTTGCTTTATATGTTGTTTTTTCTCTTACATATTGCAAGATGTCTCACGTTGCATCTGAGCCAGAAGATACTACAGGAAAACCACTGCCTGCTGGATCTACCAAAGCTAAGTGTATCTGCTGTAAACTTTTGGTAGCTATTCCTCCAGCTGTTGTTTGTAATAATTGTCATGACAAACTTGTTAAAGCAGATAATATTTCCTTTAGTGATGTACCATTGCCTGTTGCAGTTCCCTCAACATCTAAGGTGCAGAATGTTCCTGATAACATAAGAGATTTTGTTTCTGAATCCATAAAGAAGGCTTTGTCTGTTATTTCTCCTTCTAGTAAACGTAAAAAGTCTTTTAAATCTTCTCTCTCTACAGATGAATTTTTAAATGAACACCATCATTCTGATTCTTTGGACTCTTCTGGTTCAGAGGATTCTATCTCAGAGATTGATGCTGATAAATCTTCATATTTATTTAAGATGGAATTTATTCGCTCTTTACTTAAAGAAGTACTAATTGCTTTAGAAATAGAGGATTCTAGTCCTCTTGATACTAATTCTATACGTTTGGATAAGGTTTTTAAAGCTCCTGCGGTTATTCCAGAAGTCTTTCCTGTTCCTAATGCTATTTCTGCAGTAATTTCTAAGGAATGGGATAAATTGGGTAATTCATTTACTCCTTCTAAACGTTTTAAGCAATTATATCCTGTTCCGCCTGACAGGTTAGAATTTTGGGACAAAATCCCTAAAGTTGATGGGGCTATTTCTACCCTTGCTAAACGTACTACCATTCCTACGTCAGATGGTACCTCGTTTAAGGATCCTTTAGATAGAAAAATTGAATCTTTTCTAAGAAAAGCTTATCTATGTTCAGGTAATCTTCTTAGACCTGCTATATCATTGGCTGATGTTGCTGCAGCTTCAACTTTTTGGTTGGAAACTCTAGCGCAACAAGTAACAAATCGTGATTCTCATGATATTATTATTCTTCTCCAGCATGCTAATAATTTCATCTGTGATGCCATTTTTGATATTATTAGAGTTGATGTTAGGTTTATGTCTCTGGCTATCTTAGCCAGAAGAGCTTTATGGCTTAAGACCTGGAATGCTGATATGGCTTCTAAATCAACTCTACTTTCCATTTCTTTCCAGGGAAACAAATTATTTGGTTCTCAGTTGGATTCTATTATTTCAACTGTTACTGGTGGGAAAGGAACTTTTTTACCACAGGATAAAAAGTCTAAAGGTAAAAACAGGGCTAACAATCGTTTTCGTTCCTTTCGTTTCAACAAAGAACAAAAGCCTGATCCTTCGTCCTCAGGAGCAGTTTCAGTTTGGAAACCATCTCCAGTCTGGAATAAATCCAAGCCTGCTAGAAAGGCAAAGCCTGCTTCTAAGTTCACATGAAGGTACGGCCCTCATTCCAGTTCAGCTGGTAGGGGGCAGGTTACGTTTTTTCAAAGAAATTTGGATCAATTCTGTTCACAATCTTTGGATTCAGAACATTGTTTCAGAAGGGTACAGAATTGGTTTCAAGATGAGACCTCCTGCAAAGAGATTTTTTCTTTCCCATGTCCCAGTAAATCCAGTGAAAGCTCAAGCATTTCTGAATTGTGTTTCAGATTTAGAGTTGGCTGGAGTAATTATGCCAGTTCCAGTTCCGGAACAGGGGATGGGGTTTTATTCAAATCTCTTCATTGTACCAAAGAAGGAGAATTCCTTCAGACCAGTTCTGGATCTAAAATTATTGAATCGTTATGTAAGGATACCAACGTTCAAGATGGTAACTGTAAGGACTATATTGCCTTTTGTTCAGCAAGGGAATTATATGTCCACAATAGATTTACAGGATGCATATCTGCATATTCCGATTCATCCAGATCATTTTCAGTTCCTGAGATTCTCTTTTCTAGACAAGCATTACCAATTTGTGGCTCTACCGTTTGGCCTTGCTACAGCTCCAAGAATTTTCACAAAGATTCTCGGTGCCCTTCTGTCTGTAATCAGAGAACAGGGTATTGTGGTATTTCCTTATTTGGACGATATCTTGGTACTTGCTCAGTCTTTACATTTAGCAGAGTCTCATACGAATCGACTTGTGTTGTTTCTTCAAGATCATGGTTGGAGGATCAATTTACCAAAAAGTTCTTTGATTCCTCAAACAAGGGTAACCTTTCTGGGTTTCCAGATAGATTCAGTGTCCATGACTCTGTCTTTAACAGACAAGAGACGTCTAAAATTGATTACAGCCTGTCGAAACCTTCAGTCTCAATCATTCCCTTCGGTAGCCTTATGCATGGAAATTCTAGGTCTTATGACTGCTGCATCGGACGCGATCCCCTTTGCTCGTTTTCACATGCGACCTCTTCAGCTCTGTATGCTGAACCAATGGTGCAGGGATTACACGAAGATATATCAATTAATATCTTTAAAACCGATTGTTCGGCACTCTCTAACGTGGTGGACAGATCACCTTCGTTTAATTCAGGGGGCTTCTTTTGTTCTTCCGACCTGGACTGTAATTTCAACAGATGCAAGTCTCACAGGTTGGGGAGCTGTGTGGGGATCTCTGACGGCACAAGGAGTTTGGGAATCTCAGGAGGTGAGATTACCGATCAATATCTTGGAACTCCGTGCAGTTTTCAGAGCTCTTCAGTTTTGGCCTCTTCTGAAGAGAGAATCGTTCATTTGTTTTCAGACAGACAATGTCACAACTGTGGCATACATCAATCATCAAGGAGGGACTCACAGTCCTCTGGCTATGAAAGAAGTATCTCGAATTTTGGTTTGGGCAGAATCCAGCTCCTGTCTAATCTCTGCGGTTCATATCCCAGGTGTAGACAATTGGGAAGCGGATTATCTCAGTCGCCAAACGTTGCATCCGGGCGAATGGTCTCTTCACCCAGAGGTATTTCTTCAGATTGTTCAAATGTGGGGGCTCCCATAGATAGATCTGATGGCCTCTCATCTAAACAAGAAACTTCCCAGGTATCTGTCCAGATCCCGGGATCCTCAGGCGGAGGCAGTGGATGCATTATCACTTCCTTGGAAGTATCATCCTGCCTATATCTTTCCGCCTCTAGTTCTTCTTCCAAGAGTAATCTCCAAGATTCTGAGGGAATGCTCGTTTGTTCTGCTAATAGCTCCGGCATGGCCTCACAGGTTTTGGTATGCGGATCTTGTCCGGATGGCATCTTGCCAACCATGGACTCTTCCGTTAAGACCAGACCTTCTGTCACAAGGTCCTTTTTTCCATCCGGATCTGAAATCCTTAAATTTAAAGGTATGGAGATTGAACGCTTGATTCTTGGTCATAGAGGTTTCTCTGACTCCGTGATTAATACTATGTTACAGGCTCGTAAATCTGTATCTCGAGAGATATATTATAGAGTCTGGAAGACTTATATTTCTTGGTGTCTTTCTCATCATTTTTCTTGGCATTCTTTTAGAATACCGAGAATTTTACAGTTTCTTCAGGATGGTTTAGATAAGGGTTTGTCCGCAAGTTCTTTGAAAGGACAAATCTCCGCTCTTTCTGTTCTTTTTCACAGAAAGATTGCTATTCTTCCTGATATTCATTGTTTTGTACAAGCTTTGGTTCGTATAAAACCTGTCATTAAGTCAATTTCTCCTCCTTGGAGTTTGAATTTGGTTCTGGGAGCTCTTCAAGCTCCTCCGTTTGAACCTATGCATTCATTGGACATTAAATTACTTTCTTGGAAAGTTTTGTTCCTTTTGGCCATCTCTTCTGCTAGAAGAGTTTCTGAATTATCTGCTCTTTCGTGTGAGTCTCCTTTTCTGATTTTTCATCAGGATAAGGCGGTGTTGCGAACTTCTTTTGAATTTTTACCTAAAGTTGTGAATTCCAACAACATTAGTAGAGAAATTGTGGTTCCTTCATTATGTCCTAATCCTAAGAATTCTAAGGAGAAATCATTGCATTCTTTGGATGTTGTTAGAGCTTTGAAATATTATGTTGAAGCTACGAAATCTTTCCGTAAGACTTCTAGTCTATTTGTTATCTTTTCCGGTTCTAGGAAAGGCCAGAAAGCTTCTGCCATTTCTTTGGCATCTTGGTTGAAATCTTTAATTCATCTTGCCTATGTTGAGTCGGGTAAAATTCCGCCTCAGAGAATTACAGCTCATTCTACTAGGTCAGTATCTACTTCCTGGGCGTTTAGGAATGAAGCTTCGGTTGACCAGATCTGCAAAGCAGCAACTTGGTCCTCTTTGCATACTTTTACTAAATTCTACCATTTTGATGTGTTTTCTTCTTCTGAAGCAGTTTTTGGTAGAAAAGTTCTTCAGGCAGCGGTTTCAGTTTGAATCTTCTGCTTATGTTTTTTGTTAAACTTTATTTTGGGTGTGGATTATTTTCAGCAGGAATTGGCTGTCTTTATTTTATCCCTCCCTCTCTAGTGACTCTTGTGTGGAAAGATCCACATCTTGGGTAGTCATTATCCCATACGTCACTAGCTCATGGACTCTTGTTAATTACATGAAAGAAAACATAATTTATGTAAGAACTTACCTGATAAATTCATTTCTTTCATATTAACAAGAGTCCATGAGGCCCACCCTTTTTTGTGGTGGTTATGATTTTTTTGTATAAAGCACAATTATTCCAATTCCTTATTTTATATGCTTCGCACTTTTTTTCTTATCACCCCACTTCTTGGCTATTCGTTAAACTGATTTGTGGGTGTGGTGAGGGGTGTATTTATAGGCATTTTAAGGTTTGGGAAACTTTGCCCCTCCTGGTAGGAATGTATATCCCATACGTCACTAGCTCATGGACTCTTGTTAATATGAAAGAAATGAATTTATCAGGTAAGTTCTTACATAAATTATGTTTTATATAATATTATCCACTTATTTAGAAGGATTTTTTTGGTGCCAATCCGTACCCAAAATACTATTGGTCTATTAAGTTTATTTAAGCATCCATTTTTCTAAATACTCTTTAGTCTTGAAAAAAGGACCGGTTTGTAGGCTGAAACGCGTAGGCTCTAAGAGTACCTTAGCAGAATATTATTTCCAGCACATATATTGTTTTCACCTAAGGGTCACAGTGGACCTTTTATATTCTAAATTTGGATATTTTACATAGAGACAGTCATATACAGTTTTTAAGACATCTGTAAGTGATACTTTGAAGCGACTATTCAACACATATTTTCCATGGACTCAACACATATATATTTTTTCTTTTTTACCACTTTTTTCATTTTTCTTTGGGATCTGTTTTTTTTAAGTTAAATACGCAAATGCACTAAACTAACACTATTTCATGTGTTTATTTTATCCATTTGTTTATTACTTAAGATTGTAATAATTTTACAATTTATTTATTGTTTATTTACATCTTTATAATGCATTTATTAGTTATTTATGGTTTATCTGTTTACACTTTAGCCTTTTTGTGGGTGCTCTCCCCATATGTATAAATGACTCTTGCCTGGCCAGACAAAAGTGTTACATTCTGTGTATCTATAACCATTGAGCATGTGTGAGAAATAATTATCACAAAAAAAGAACATTTTTAAAAATAATTATAAATAATTTACAATTTTTTTTTTATTAAAGTGAATGTACAAAAAAAATACACCAATCCGAAAAGGCAAATGTAGCAAATTATTACACGGCCGATGACAATGGTGTTAGCCCTGATGATCAAAACATTGGCAGACCCACCAGAAATGGCCCTTTTGGCCTTGCCAGTCTCGCAATCTGTGGGGCTGGTGATATATTCCAAAAAAGTGAGTTGAACCTCTCTGTTCCGACAAGTGCCAATGTGTCTCCCATAGGAAATAACAGGGATCGCAGCGTCAGTAAAATTCCTCCCACATCGCCACTTATCTGCGGTGTCTGTGGGGGGGGTTATTTGAAGTTTTCTTACACAACATAGACTGTGCGTTTTCTGAAACAAAAGGAACATGTCAAATTATGCATATGTAAATAAAGTTTCATTGTAAATTCTCTAGATTTCTCATAATGGAAATTCTCGTACTGAAAAGCTGGCGAGACTGTATGGCTGAAAAGGGATAGCTAAGATGGAGGACAGTGCTTTGAATATTAAAAACTCACAATAATGTTTCCCCATTAAACTACAAGTTACTCCAATGAAACGCACATCAAATTCCCACAGAATGCCTATATATTCCTTATGTCTGCAATCTCCTTTGTTAATAAAGTCAAGACAAAAACAAAAAAAAACGTACTATTAAACCAATAGGAGCTGTGGAACTGTGGTTATATTATACTTGCATATACAATGCTTTATTTATATGTATTTTATTGTATACTGCAATAATATGTATTTAAATTATTGTCACGCTTTTAAAAATCGTGTTTTTTGCTTTTGATGTGCTTTTTTTAGGAAGATTTCATGTTTGGGATATAAATATTTCATAGAAGACAATCCCACAGCTCCTATAGGTGTATTATTGATGTTCTAGTTTCACTATTGCATTGTAACAAAAGCGTTTGAGTTTCGGTTGACACATGTAAACTATATTGCCATACAATACTGTGTAAAGGGATCATTTACATTACACCTCTAATGTAGGTGGTGGTGGGGATTTGAATATATTGCCAGAATTGCAAGGATGTATGATAAAACGCCTCTTGGCGACAGTAGCGCACCTACTCAACAGAGGGCCCTGGTGCAAAGTTTTTTTGTAAGCAATACTAATAATATACATCTGCCTAATGATGTATAGATGTACAGTGTAGATAAGATGGACCTGCAACCTGCACTAATAAAAGGCTCTCTTGCATTAGGATTCGTTCTCTTGTTATCCCTTGTTGAAAAATAATATGCACATATCCTACACTAGTTGCAGCTAGCTGCTAATTGGTGCCTGCACACATTTGTCTCTTGTAATTGGCTAAACTAGATGTGTTCAGCTAGCTACCAGTAGCGCAGCAAGGTTCCTTCAGCAAAGGATAACAAGAGAATGAAGCAAATTTGATACTAGAAGTAAATTGTAAAGTTGTTAAAAATTGTTCTATCCAAATCATGAAAGAAAATGTGGGGGTTTCCTGTCCCTTTAACAACAGCAATAGAAACTAAGGGCTAGTTTCCATTGAGGGGGTAAAGTTTGGAAACTGGTGGTAAAAAACATTTTTTTCCATTAAAGTCTATGGAGAATCGTTATGTTACAACCAGTTTCCGAACTATACCACCTTAATGGAAACTAGCCCTAAGTCTATTTGTAAGCACATATTAAAATTGTTACATTTTTATGTAATGTTGTTGGTACTCAACTAGGGCTGCACGATTAATCGTGGATGCGATTTTAAACCGCAATTAATCACCGCGGTTTTAAAACCACGAGAGTATGCAATTTTTAGCCCCGCCCCATTTGACGCCACCTATTATGTACAGGAGGGCCGCTGACTTGTCGTGCCTGCCTTGCACGCACTGCTTCAGTCCTCATTGGACCATCACCAAACACCCACTTGCTAACAGGTGACGAAAACCAAGCGAAGACGCTGACAACTCTGAGTGAGTACAAATTCATATATCCACTACTACGAACTGCACTTACAGACTTACGATCTGCAAAAAGCAGAGTGCTTTAAAAATTCAGAACTCGAGAGCCGAAGATTCACGGCAAAATTTAACCCTGCATTGACTGCATTTTTATGAAAATATTGGCCTTCTAAAAATCAAGTTGAACATTTGTTTTTATGAACACTGACCACCAATCAGTCACATTATAATTTGTGATCAAATATATTTTCAGCTATTAGGCAGAAACGAATTTGTTTACACTGTTGCTATTACGTATCCATTGTTGGAGTGTTTAGTATACATTTTTAGCTCTTTTATTTTAGGTATTGTATAACTTTTACATTGTATCCCGTTAATATACACCGGTGTATTTATATGTATTGTTGTTATTAAATTATTTATGTAGTTATATTTATATTGAATTTAGTATTATTTTACAACTGCAATTTTTGAACTAATCATAACTATATATATCTTCATTTAAATAGTGCCGATATTTGTGCTTCCTGAGTAGTTGGACAACTGATCAGATCGCTTAATCACATAGTTCTTTTTTAAGTTACTTTTTATATTAATCAGATTTCCTTTGGACAATTATATGGATAGACAGTCAGCCTTTGGCGCCACTGACACCCTGTTGTTTTGTTCTTAATGGAAACTAGCCCTAAGTCTATTTGTAAGCACATATTAAAATTGTTACATTTTTATGTAATGTTGTTGGTACTCAACTAGGGCTGCACGATTAATTGTGGATGCGATTTTAAACCGCGATTAATCACCGCGGTTTTAAAACCACGAGAGTATGCCATTTTTAGCCCCGCCCCATTTGACGTCACCTATTATGTACAGGAGGGCCGCTGACTTGTCGTGCCTGCCTTGCGACATTGAGCCGACTTACTGGGGAGCGCTGAGGCTGATGCGGGTTACAGGGAGGGGGGCCACCTTACCGGGGAGTGCTGTGGCTGATGTGGGTTACAGGGAGAGGGGGTGCGCTCTGGCTGATGCGGGTTACAGGGAAGGGGGCCGACTTACCGGGGTGCGCTGTGGCTGATGTGGGTTACAGGGAGGTGGGTGCGCCGGGACTTATGTGGGTTGGTGGCTGATGGTAGTTACAGGCGGTGCTTATGATGTTAAAGAGAGTGCTTATTGGCGGGTTACAGTGGGAGCTGATGGGGCTTATGTAGGTTACAGAGGGGGGCTTATCAGGGTTACATGGGGTGCAGGGTTACAGTGGGAACTGATTAGGCTTATGGGGGTTACAGGGGGTGCTAACGTGAATTGTTTTCCCCCCATATCGCCCAGTCCTATAATAAACATTTCAAATGACTGTTTCACTATCATTTTTATTAAAGGTCTTAAACCTATCTATTATATAAGGTTATGTTTCAGTCAAAAAGTTTTGTTAGCTAGCTAGGTAACGTTTTTTTGTACCTTCTTTGTTCACAGGGGCTGGGCACTGGCGTGTGGCTTATAAAGCTGACCAGGAAAGGAATTTCAGGGCCATGGTCTGTTCCACATCAGCTGAACAAAAGGGCATCTCATACAGAAAGAAGACCCGTCGTGCAAGAAGTTGCTCCCCAAGCAAGGCTTCTGAGAATCGTGAAAACATTCTAGATGGATTATTTTTGGTACTTGGCTAAGAACATCCATAAAAGTCATTTAGTAGTTTTATCAATATATGTTATATTAACAATAGCATAGACAGCACAACTTGTACCAGTTAAAGGTTGTGATCTTCAGAGTAACATTTGATATTGTGATAATAAATAAGGACATTTGACATTTGTATATGTGAATAGCAAGATTTGACATTCTAGTATTATTAAGAGACTTTTACACAGTGATGTAAAATAGATATTCAGTATACTTAGATGTAAAAGATAAAATGAAAGTGGTTTGAAGTTAAAGATGAGCTTTGCTATTGTCATGGAGGGAATTTTGAGGATTATTTGAAATTCTTCATTTCAGATGAAAACTCATTATGCGGAGAAACCTTCAGATCTGTGTTCTGTGGACGTGAGTGACAAGTTCCTGACTTCAGTAAGTGAAACATCATACTCACTATTTTACTAGCCCCAGACTTTTTTCTGTCTTTAGCATTGAATGGACTTGTAACTTTTTTCTTCTGGGTTAGCAGTTTTTAACCTCTGACTAGTAAACTATAGTGATATTTTACAGCCATCCTGAACAGTATACATATTACAATTACAAGATATGATATCCTGTCATGTCACCATCTTAAAAATGTTTATTGTTTAAAAAGATAGATAATCGCTTTATTACCCGCCCCCCAGTTTTGCATAACCAACACAGTTATAATAATACACTTTTTACTTCTGTAATTACCTTACGGCTAGATTTAGAGTTCTGCGGCCAAAGGGGTGCGTTAGCTACGCGTGCTTTTTCCCCCCCACACCTTTTAAATACCGCTGGTATTTAGAGTTCACAGAATGGCTGCGTTAGGCTCCAAAAAAGGAGCGTAGAGCATATTTACCGCCACTGCAACTCTAAATACCAGCGTTGCTTACGGACGTGGCCAGCTTCAAAAACGTGCTCGTGCACGATTCCCCCATAGAAAACAATGGGGCAGTTTGAGCTGAAAAAAAACCTAACACCTGCAAAAAAACAGCGTTCAGCTCCTAACGCAGCCCCATTGTTTACTATGGGGAAACACTTCCTATGTCTGCACCTAACACCCTAACATGTACCCCGAGTCTAAACACCCCTAACCTTACACTTATTAATCCCCAATCTGCCGCCCCCCGCTATCGCTGACACCTGCATATTTTTTTTAACCCCTAATCTGCCGCTCCGTATACCGCCGCAACCTACATTATACCTATGTACCCCTAATCTGCTGCCCCTAACACAGCCGACCCCTATATTATATTTATTAACCCCTAATCTGCCCCCCACAACGTCGCCGCCAGCTACCTACAATAATTAACCCCTAATCTGCCGATCGGATCTTGCCGCTAGTCTAATAAATGGATTAACCCCTAAAGCTAAGTCTAACCCTAACACTAACACCCCCCTAAGTTAAATATAATTTAAATCTAACGAAATAAATTTAATCTTATTATATAAATTATTCCTATTTAAAGCTAAATACTTACCTGTAAAATAAACCCTAATATAGCTACAATATAAATTATAATTATATTGTAGCTATTTTAGGATTAATATTTATTTTACAGGCAACTTTGTAATTATTTTAAACAGGTACAATAGCTATTAAATAGTTAATAACTATTTAATAGCTACCTAGTTAAAATAATTACAAAATTACCTGTAAAATAAATCCTAACCTAAGTTACAATTAAACCTAACACTACACTATCAATAAATAAATTAAATAAAATACCTACAATTACCTACAATTAAACCTAACACTACACTATCAATAAATTAATTAAATACAATACCTACAATTAACTACAATTAAATAAACTAACTAAATTACAAAAAATAAAAAAGAACTAAATTACAAAAAATAAAAAATATTTACAAACATTAAAAAAAATTACAACAATTTTAAACTAATTACACCTACTCTAAGCCCCCTAATAAAATAAAAAAGACCCCCAAAATAAAAAAATGCCCTACCCTATTCTAAAATTAAAAAGTTCAAAGCTCTTTTACCTTACCAGCCCTGAAAAGGGCCATTTGCGGGGCATGCCCCAAAGAATTCAGCTCTTTTGCCTGTAAAAAAGAAACATACAATACCCCCCCAACATTACAACCCACCACCCACATACCCCTAATCTAACCCAAACCCCCCTTAAATAAATCTAACACTAAGCCCCTGAAGATCTTCCTACCTTATCTTCACCATGCCAGGTTCACCGATCCGTCCTCCGAAGTCTTGATCCAAGCCCAAGCGGGGGCTGGCGATCCATAATCCGGCTGAAGTCTTCTATCAAAGAAGAGGAGATCCGGACCGGCAACCATCTTGATCCAAGCGGCATCTTCTATCTTCATCCGATGACGAACGGCTCCATCTTGAAGACCTTCAGCGAGGATCCATCTTCTTCTTCCAACTTCCAACTGAAGAATGAAGGTTCCTTTAAGGGACGTCATCCAAGATGGCGTCCCTCGAATTCTGATTGGCTGATCGGATTCTATCAGCCAATCGGAATTAAGGTAGGAAAATTCTGATTTGCTGATGGAATCAGCCAATCAGATTCAAGTTCAATCCGATTGGCTGATTGGATCAGCCAATCAGATTGAGCTCGCATTCTATTGGCTGATCGGAACAGCCAATAGAATGCAAGCTCAATCTGATTGGCTGATTGGATCAGCCAATCGGATTGAACTTGAATCTGATTGGCTGATTCCATCAGCCAATCAGAATTTTCATACCTTAATTCCGATTGGCTGATAGAATCCTATCAGCCAATCGGAATTCGAGGGACGCCATCTTGGATGACATCCCTTAAAGGAACCTTCATTCTTCAGTTGGACGTCGAACGAAGAGGATGGATCCGCGCCGGAGGTCTTCAAGATCAGCCGCTCGTCATCCGATGGAACAACATAGAAGATGCGGCTTGGATGAAGATGTTTGCCGGTCCGGATGTCCTCTTCTGCCCGGATAAGATGAAGATTTCTTCCCGAAGATGGACTTCTTCATTTGCCGCTTGGATCCAGACTTCAGCCGGAGGATGGACGTCACTCTTCAGCCCCTGCTTGGGCTTGGATGAAGATTTCGGAGGCTCTTCTGGACAGATCGGGACCCGGTGTGGTGAAGACAAGGTAGGGAGATCTTCAGGGGCTTAGTGTTAGGTTTATTTAAGGGGGGTTTGGGTTAGATTAGGGGTATGTGGGTGGTGGGTTGTAATGTTGGGGGGGGTATTGTATGTTTTTTTTTTACAGGCAAAAGAGCTGAATTCTTTGGGGCATGCCCCGCAAAGGGCCCTTTTCAGGGCTGGTAAGGTAAAAGAGCTTTGAACTTTTTAAATTTAGAATAGGTTAGGGCATTTTTTATTTTGGGGGGCTTTGTTATTTTATTAGGGGGCTTAGAGTAGGTGTAATTAGTTTAAAATTGTTGTAATATTTTTCTAATGTTTGTAAATATTTTTTTTATTTTTTGTAACTTAGTTCTTTTTTATTTTTTGTACTTTAGTTAGTTTATTTAATTGTATTTAATTGTAGGTATTGTATTTAATTAATTTATTGATAGTGTAGTGTTAGGTTTAATTGTAGATAATTGTAGGTAGTTTATTTAATTTATTTATTGATAGTGTAGTGTTAGGTTTAATTGTAACTTAGTTTAGGATTTATTTTACAGGTAATTTGTAATTATTTTAATTAGGTAACTATTAAATAGTTCTTAACTATTTAATAGCTATTGTACCTGGTTAAAATAAATACAAAGTTGCCTGTAAAATAAATATTAATCCTAAAATAGCTACAATATAATTATAATTTATATTGTAGATATATTAGGGTTTATTTTACAGGTAAGTATTTAGCTTTAAATAGGAATAATTTATTTAATAAGAGTTAATTTATTTCGTTAGATTTAAATTATATTTAACTTAGGGGGGTGTTAGGGTTAAGGTTAGACTTAGCTTTAGGGGTTAATAAATGTATTATAGTATCGGTGAGCTCCGGTCGGCAGATTAGGGGTTAATACTTGAATTTAGGTGTTGCCGATGTTAGGGAGGGCAGATTAGGGGTTAATACTATTTATTATAGGGTTATTGAGGCGGGAGTGAGGCGGATTAGGGGTTAATAACTTTATTATAGTAGTGGTGCGGTCTGCTCGGCAGATTAGGGGTTAATAAGTGTAGGTAGGTGACGGCAACGTTGGGGGGGGCAGATTAGGGGTTAATAAATATAATATAGGTGTCGGCGGTATTAGGGGCAGCAGATTAGGGGTACATAGGGATAACTTAGCTGGCGGCGGTGTACGGAGCGGCAGATTAGGGGTTAAAAAATTTAATAGAGTGGCGGCGATGTGGGGGGACCTCGGTTTAGGGGTACATAGGTAGTTTATGGGTGTTAGTGTACTTTAGAGCACAGTAGTTAAGAGCTTTATGAAACGGCGTTAGCCCAGAAAGCTCTTAACTACTGACTTTTTTCTGCGGCTGGAGTTTTGTAGTTAGATTTCTAACGCTCACTTCAGCCACGACTCTAAATACCGGCGTTAGAAAGATCCCATTGAAAAGATAGGATACGCAAATGGCGTAGGGGGATCTGCGGTATGGAAAAGTCACGGCTGTAAAGTGAGCGTTAGACCCTTTCCTGACTGACTCCAAATACCAGAGGGCGGTAAAAACCAGCGTTAGGACCCTCTAACGCTGGTTTTGACGGCTACCGCCCAACTCTAAATCTAGCCGTTAGACTTCCCCCTTATCTCAGTTCTTTTGACAGACTTACATTTTAACCAATCAGTGCTGACTCATAAATAACTCTGAGAGTGAACACAATGTTATCTATATGGCACACATAAACTAGCACTGTTTAACTGTGAAAAACTGTCAAAATTCAGGGAGAGCGGCCTTTATGAGCCTACCTAGATTTAGCTTTCAACAAAGAATACCAATAGAACAAGCAAATTCGATGATAAAAGTAAATTGGAAAGTTGTTTAAAATTGCATGTAACATAGTAACATAGTAGATGAGGTTGAAAAAAGACCAAAGTCCATCGAGTTCAACCTATACTAATCCAATATTCTAACAAAAAAAGCTCCAATTGAGCTTAAAGGGACATAAAACTGAAAACTATACTTTCATGATTCTGATAGAGAATACAATTTTAAACAACTTTCTAATTTACTTCTATTAAACAATTTGTTTCATTCTCTTGGTATAATTTGTTGAATGAGCATCAATGCACTACTGGTTGCTGACTGAACAAATGTGTGAGCCAATGAGAATATATATGCAGCCACCAATCAGCAACGAGAACCTAGGTTCTTTGCTGCTCCTGAGCTTAGCTAGATAAACCTTTCAGCAAAGGATAGCAAGAGAAGGAAGCAAATGAAATAATAGAAGTAAATTGGAAAGTTGTTTAAAATTGTATTCTCTATCTGAATCATCAAAGAAAATTGTTGGGTTTCACGTCCCTTTAAATTAATCCCACTAAAATGAATGCCCTATCTGAATCATGCTAGTTTAATTTTGTCTAAACTGTCCCTTTATATCTGGTCAGTTCTAAACTCTGTCCCTCATTACTGTTCTTAGCCAGCACTTACTTTACTAGCCTGTCACTTATCTATCCACAACTAAAACCTCTCTGTGCTGCAACTGTTCTTCCCAAACACCCCTTGACTACCTCCATTCCTTGACTCATAAAACATCACCATTATTTTACCACGTAACCCATCTTTTCTCTCACCCTTAACAATTTCCCTCTTCCTTCTAACAAATGATAACCGCACCTTGGCAATCACATTGGTGTAATTATGCATTTGTTCCCAATGTCTAAACCCACAGAACTATTATCATATTGTTGTTATAAGTTATGGAATCAGAACAGTAGATAAACTTACCCCTGTTGTATAAAATGGCTATACAAATGTTCTTATGCAGTAAATGTATTTTATAATCTGAGCAATATCAAAGCTAAAAGATGTAAACAAAATCACGAAAAGCTACATAGAATATACTGTTAAAGAAGTGCTTATGGCTCTTAAAGGGATAGTGTACTTGATTTTTTTTTATTGTTTAAAAAGAAAGATAATGCTACCTATTACCTAGGTAGACTGATAGGAGTTTAGGAGTATGAACATGTCTACAGCAGTCTATGGCCCGGATTACAAGTTGCGCGGGATGGCTTTACCGCTTGCAAAATGGTCTTTGTGTGCAGAATGGTCACCTACTTGATATTACAAGTCGCGCGGTATGGCTTTACAGCGATTGTTATGGCCTATACCCCAACAATCTATTCCGCATTCAAAGACCAGTAGTTACCCCCCACATTGCAACTAATAAATAAACCTATTATCCCCTAAACTGCCACCCCCAACATCGCAACTAATAAATAAACCTATTAACCCCTAAACCGCCATCCCCGTATCACAATTAATAAATAAACCTATTAACCCCTAAACCGCCTTCTCCCCACATCGCAACTACCTAAATTAAACTATTAACCCCTAAACCGCTACCCCCCGCATTGCAACTACCAAAATTCAACTATTAACCCATATACCTAACACCCACTAACTTTAACAAAATTAAAATACACCTAAATTAGTTACAATATACTAACTACCTTATATTAAATAAAAACTTACCTGTGAAACAAAATTAAAACCTAAGCTTAAACTAAAAAAAAAACTAACTTTACTTGTTATTAAGAAAAACCTAAAGAAAATTAAAAAAAACAAAAAACCTAACAATACTAAAAATAATAAAAACTACAATGACAAAAAATAATAAACACTAAAATTACAACAACAAAAAAAAACTACCATTACAAAAAATTATCCAAAATAATAAAAATGATTCCTATTCTAATACCCCCATTTAAAAAAAAAAAAAGCAACCCACCCCAAAATAAAAAAACCCCCAATCTATAAATAAACTACCAAAAGCCCTTAAAAGGGCCTTTTGTAAGGCATTGCCCTAAAGTTAACAGCTCTTTTGCAAAAAAAAAAAGAAATAAAGAAATTACCCTCTAACATTACAACCCCCAACCCCCCAAAATAAAAAAAAACTGACAAAAAAAACCCTAATCTTTCCCATTGCCTGAAAAGGGCATTTGTATGGGCATTGCACTTAAAAGGGCATTCAGCTCTTTTTCAGCCCATTAAAAATAAAAATAGCCCTAATCTAAAAAAAAACAAACCAAAAACATTCACCCCAAAATTGGTACTCACCATTGATGAAGGCCAGCAAAACATCTTCATCCCAGAGGCTCCATCTTCATTCATTGCAGGACCATCTTCTTCAATCTTCATCCAGGCAATCCATCTTGTAGCTTCATACCGGTGGCGACTGAGAAGTCCTCGGCGATCCTCTTTATTCGCACGACACGGAGGTCCTCTTCATGCGTTCTCTAGCCGCACACTGAAGATTGAATACAAGGTACCCCTTTTATATGGGGGCACCCTTGCATTTCTGTTGGCTGACAAATTAAAATCAGCCAATAGGCTTTAAATTTTTAATTATTTTAAGGTAGTTAGTATATTGTAACTTTAATGTATTTTATTTACACAAAACGCTTAAGGCCACGCCCACCTTACGTCAGTGACTAGCGATCAGCTGTGTCTGAGTGCTCCGAGTGAGCGGCTTTTTTTTTAAATCACTCAGCGGTCTGTTTGTGGTTGTGACTAAACATCTGGTGCAAATTGTACGGCATCCAGGACTTCCACGGTGTCACTGTTTTGACCACAGCAGCTCCAACATATGTGTAATTAACACTCACAGTTTTACCAGCAGGGAGTTACGGACAAAGGAGACCTTGGATTTGCAGTAAACCTCCATCCTATGCTGTGATCTATATGTATGCCTTTACATACCTCATATAGTTTGAGGTTGGATCATGTGAGTAGATACCCTACGGGGGTTTTTTACCACACGTTTGTGTTTGTTTCAAATAAATTGATTTGCACTATGTAGGTGCATTTGTGCGCTTTTCTATTTCTTTGGTTTATAGATTTAATTTATTTATATTTTGATTATGTTAAAGTTAGGGGGTGTTAGGTTTAGAGGTTAATAGTTTAATTTAGGTAGTTGTGATGCGGGGGGATGGTGGTTTAGGGGTTAATATCTTTATTTAGTGTTGGCGATGTGGGGGGGATGGCGGTTTAGGAGTTAATAGCTTTATTTAGTGTTGGCGGTGTGGGGGGCGGTGGTTTAGGGGTTAATAGCTTTATTTAGTGTTGGCGATGTGGTGGGAAGGTGGTTATGGTGTTAATAACTTTATTTAGTGTTGGCGATGTGGGGGGACGGCGGTTTAGAGGTTATTAGGCAAGAGGTTTATGTTAGGGGGAAAAATTGAAATTATGCAGCCGCACAACAAAAGAGGCACAGAAGGGCTGAATAAATAACAACAGCTTTATTGGTTTAAAAAACAAAAGTACATATCAGGAATATCCTGACTAGTTTCGTGCCACACCAGGCACTTAATCATTATTGGACGCTGTGCAGACTCCCCATTTAAAGGGACCTAATCAGCCTGCAATCAAGTAATTAAAAACGTTTGTGATAAATAAAATATATGCATAAGCAGTAAAAATACATCATATTACTAAGAGCAAATATAGCACAAGTACACAGAAAAATGTAAGTACAAAGAAAATGTGTGATAATTGACAGTAAACATTAAACAGTAAACCCTTAGCAAAATGGAACAACATCTTGTGAAAAAATGTCCTCACTTATAAACAGAATTCTATATCATAACCATACATCCAATGCTCAATAAATAAATAAAGGGGTAGTTTTTTATATATATATGTGTATATACGTGTGTATATACATGCATGCATCTCTGAGTATATGCCAACAATCCACAAGGAAGAACAAAGATCAAAAGAGACATTAACTGTCCTTAATTTATCAGATTTTGAGTTGACCAAAGATCATATTTCACTTATATAAGCGTTTAGGTTTTGCTCCAACTAATACTTTTTCAGCTTTTAGAACCCTTTTAGATGTAAATAAGTTTGTAAGAAAATTAACCTTGAAGAGGTTTTTTGCTGTACAATGTCAGGGTCAAGTTTGTTATGCTAACCAACAGGTAGAACCTAGAGGTTCAAATGCTGGATCTTTGCATTTTCCTTCTGATAGCTTTGGCTCAGTTACAAAGCTTGGAAAATGAGTTTGGGCCTAATAACTGCGATATTCCCTTGCCAATTAAACGCTCATCTGATTTTTACCCCATCCAGTATAGGGGTCCTGCTTTGAATGTATACCAGAAGCGTATTGAAAAGGAAATATTGCAGTTGGATGAAAAGATTAAATCACAAAAACATGTTTCCAATTTAACACATAAAGAAAGAGAAGCTTTGACCATACTTGGAAATAATAAAGATATTGTTATTAGGTCTTCCGACAAGGGTGGGAATATGGTTGTGCTGAATAAAGTTGACTATGTCAATGAAAGCCTGAGACAGCTTTTAGACATGAGCACATACAGAAAGTTACATGCTAATCCCACCCTTATCTTTAGATCTAAATTGTTTAAAATCCTTGAACAGGCCATTGCATTAGGACTATTGGACAGGGTTTTGGTTGAGTCACTTATCCCTGAGACCCCCCGTATACCCATATTTTATTATCTCCCCAAAACCCACAAAAGTGTCAATAAACCTCCTGGACGTCCCATTATTTCTGGGATTGGGTCCTTATTTGAATCTACATCCGAATGGATTGACTCTATCCTACAGCCTCTTGTTCAGGTTTTAAAAAGCTATTTGAGGGACTCTAGTCATGTGTTAAATGTAGTTTCGAATATTCAATGGGAAAGTAGTTTCAAATGGGTTGTTGTTGATGCAGTCTCGCTGTATTCTTGTATACCACGCTCTCTTGGTATACGGGCTGTCAACTACTTTTTGGATAACTTTACCCGATTCTCCAATGTGAATAAGTTGGTTTTTTTTTGTGAGGTGGTTGATTTTCTTTTGAAGCATAATTTCTTTATGTTTAACAGAGAATTCTACATACAGACTTACGGAACTGCCATGAGGGCGAAATTCGCTCCCTATTTTGCAAATCTGTATGCAGGTTGGTTGGATGCCGCTTATTTATACACTGATAGTAATCTATTCAAGGACAGCATAGTAATGTATATGCGGTTCATTGATGATTAGATCTTTTTTTGTCAAGGAACCATTTGATTATGAGAAATTTAAAGAATACTTGAATACTAATGACCTCAACTTGAGATTTGTTGGTGATCCTCCCAGTAATTCAGTTAACTTCTTGGATCTAAATCTCTGTGAAGATGCCTTAAGTGGTGTTGTCATTAGTGACACATTTCGTAAACCGACCTCTGGGAATACTATTTTGCATGCCAAATCATGTCACCCACCACATTTGGTGAGGTCTATTCCCAGGGGACAGTTTATGAGTCTACGGCGAAATACAAACTCCAATGAGTTTTGACAGACAAGCTAGAGCTTTAATTGATTGCCTCCAAGCTAGAGGTTATGATAGAAAGCAATTGGAAAATACATTTGATGAGGTTAAAAAATTAAAGCAAAGTGGTTTGATCACCAGTACTAAGAGAACCAATGAGGTCACACAGGACAAAGTGGTATTTACAACTGAGTATTCTAGTCAGTTTTACATGGTTTGTTCCATATTGAGGAACAATTTAAATATATTAAAAAATGATAATACTTTGTCTAATGTAATTGAGAATTGCAAATTTGTTCCTAAAAAACCGATGACTCTATCCACTAAGCTGGCCTTGAGTCTTGTATGTACAGGATCCACTAGCAATAGTGAATGGTTAAATAGGAAGGGCACGTATAGATGTGGGAACGGTACGTGCATTACTTGTGGAGTTCTACAGGTCGGTAATGGGTTCAAAAGTCAATGAGGAGTTTCCTAGTAAATTCTATGCTAACTGTCGGAGTTCATTTGTAGTTTATTTACTTGAGTGTAAGCTCTGTTTTCTTCAATATGTAGGTCAGGCCTCTAGAGAATTGAGGTCACGAGTAAGGGAACATATTAGAGATACCAAGGACTTTGTTAAAGAGTCAGCAGTAGCAAGACACCATAACCTGTTCCATATGACCAATGTGTTTAACATGACAGTGAAGGAAATTGACAGAGTAATGCCCCCTTTAAGAGGCGGTGATAGTTATAAACTGTTAAAGAAACAGGAACTATACTGGATTTATAGGTTGCAAACTATCACTCCCTCTCTGGGCTTAATAGATAGTGGGACATGAGCTATTTCATAGATTAGCTTTTTTGGTTTATATATTCATTTATATGTATGGAATTGTTTTTTTTAAACCATTAGTAATTGTAATGGTATAATATATGTAATGGTATAATAATATTTTCCTTCTCTTTATTCCGGGGTACAAATGTCATTACTAGGGCCCTTACTGATTTTGATAAGGTTGTCATCTAGAATTTCTCTGTCTTTTGTATAGACATTAAAGGGATAGTCAACACCAGAATTTTTGTTGTTTTAAAAGATAGATAATCCCTTAATTACCAATTCCCCAGTTTTGCATAACCAACACAGTTATAATTCTACCTGTTTTACCTCTGTAATTACCTTGTATCTAAGCCTCGGCAGACTGCCCCCTTATTTCAGTTCTTTTGACAGACTTGCATTTTAGCCAATCAGAGCTGTCTCCATGGTAAATTCAAAATGCATTTAGATTAGAGGCGGCCTTCAAGGTCTAAGAAATTAGCATATGAACCTCCTAGGTTTAGCTTTCAACTAAGAATACCAAGAGGACAAAGCAAAATTGGTGATAAAAGTAAATTGGAAAATTGTTTAAAATTACATGCCCTATTTGAAACATGAAAGGTTTTTTTGGACTTGACTGTCCCTTTAATATTAATATAGTGATATTCATCTTAGCAAATGTTTAAAATCACATACATGTTTTTTGGAATGCTCATTTTTTGTATTGGGGTTAATGTGTATATGCATTTGTATGCATGGTTGTTCTCTGATATGCATATGACATTTTTATCATTATACACACTAATTGTTGGCATATACTCAGAGATGCATGCATGTATATACACATATATATATGAAAAACTACCCCTTTGTTTATTTAATGAGCATTGGATGTATGGTTATGATATAGAATTCTGTTTATAAGTGAGGACATTTTTTCACAAGATGTTGTTCCATTTTGCTGAGGGTTTACTGTTTAATGTTTACTGTTTACTGTCAATTATCACACATTTTCTTTGTACTTACATTTTTCTGTGTACTTGTGCTATATTTGCTCTTAGTAATATGATGTATTTTTACTGCTTATGCATATATTTTATTTATCACAAATGTTTTTAATTACTTGATTGCAGGCTGATTAGGTCCCTTTAAATGGGGAGTCTGTGCAGTGTCCAATATCCTATGATTAAGTGCCTGGTGTGGCACGAAACTAGTCAGGATATTTCTAATATGTACTTTTGTTTTTTAAACCAATAAAGCTGTTGTTATTTTTCAGCCCTTTTGGTGCCTCTTTTGTTGTGCGGCTGCATCCTTTCAAATTTTCATGGTTTGTCTGATCGTTTGGCTACCGCAGCGTGCACCCCCTCTAGCATCAGCCCAGTGGTTCGTTCCACTTCCGCATTTCACTTGCACTGAGCTTTCAGGGAGCTGTAGCGGCAAAGACTGTTTGTTTTCTCATTTATGTTAGGGTGTTAGGTTTTTTGATAACTTTCTTTCTAAAGACTTTAATGGGGAATGCGAAAATGCAATGGTGATTTCACAATCGCAGGTGTTAGGTTTTTTCCAATTTTTTTTCTCCATTGTTCTCTATGGGGGAATACGTGCACGAGCACGCCAAGTCGGAACTTGGTTTGTGTGCGGTATGCGGGTTACCCCACCATAACGCACGCAAAAAGAAAGTTTGATTGACACTTGTAATGGCCACGCTATGGAAATAGCGGTACGGCCACATTGCACGCAGTGTGTACGCAATGGATTTACCACACAACTAGTAATCCTGGCCTATGTCAGCAGTGTTTATAACTATGTATAACATTGCTATAAATATAGTTGCAAACACTGCTGCCAGATGCATAAAGACATGTGCACGCTCCTAAGATCACCTGGGATTACTCTGTAAGAAAAGATACCAAGAGAACTAAACAAAATGAATAATAGAAGCAAATTGGAAAGTTGTAACCTATAAGTTTGCTTGTTTCTAAGTCCTTGCAGGCTGCCCATTATCTCAGTGCCTTTTTTTCTAGCTTTTTACAATCTTGCACAACAGCCGGACAGTCCTAGTTTATGTGTGCCAAATAGATAACATTGTGCTATCTCCCATGTAGAATGATAATGGTTTCACAGGAACCAGCACTAATTGGCTAAAATGCAAGATTGTAAAAAGCTTAAAACAAGCGCTGAGATAAGGGGCAGTCTGCAGGGGCTTAGACACTTAGATAATCATAAAGGGATTATATTTTTAAACAATAACAATTTTCAAGTAGACTGTCCCTTTAAGAAAGTTGTTGGGATTGGTTCTTGATCAAATCATATGTTAGAATCATATGGTAACACTCTCAGCTACATTCCCTGTCATACACTTGCTCTGCTGTGGTATTTTATTAAAATGTTGCTGTCACATCTAAAATGTCCTAATTTGAAAGGTGAGGAGGACTGAGAGTTTACTGAATCATATTCTATATTTGTGAATATTTCAGTGCTGATATAAAACAAAGCTTCTGGCTACACTGAGGTGCAAAGACCTGTCTGTAAGCACTTCAAAGATTCTGTCATTTGTTTGCTCTGTATAACTAAAGTAAGAAATAGATAAGCCATCTGTCATTTTCTGTAATAGTCACTCAAGTTCAGCCTATACAGATCCTACAATTAGAAAGCAGACCAATTTAAAACAAGCAATCATATCCCTGAATTCAGTTTCTAGCCAGAAATGTATCAAAGCCTTTTTAATATGCATCTAATGAATTGGCATTTCCTACCTCCTTAGGCAGAGTTCCAGAATTAGATTGTTCTTGCAGTGAAAAAAAACTTTACGTTGCTGGGGATTAAGGGCCCAATGATCTAAAGCTCTCTGCTTTGATGAGATGATCTAAGATGTCTCGTCAGTATGGTGAGGCAAATTTTAGCCTCTGAGCAGGTTACCTCGCCAGGGTTCTGGATATGAGAGAGACACACACACATTGCAGTATAAAGCCCTAAGGTTTCTGTGTGATTTCTCACCATGCTGTAAAGTTTTTGATCTCCCTTAATCTCCTTTCCTCTAGCCTTAAATTGAGACCTTGTGTCACAAACAATTGCCTTTGAATAAACTTCACTTCTGCCAACCCTGTATATGGGCCTTGCATATATTTATAGTAGTATAGTTCTTGTAATAATCCAGGGCTTAATATATTTTGCATATGCTGAGTTTATAAGACTGTACTGTTACCAGAGTATTAGGGCAATTAATCTTATGCTTCTCTAGAAATTATGCACTGTTTAACTGTGTTTGTGTTACATTTTTCTCACAGGCTGTAGAAGCAGACTTCACGCAGTTTAATAGTGTCGCGTACGTAAATGCATCAGAAAATCTGCTGACCCTAGGTAAGAACTGTATCTTTTTTACTCATCATTAAAGGGATATAAATAAAAAAAAATTCTTTCATGATTCAGATAGAGCACGCTATTTTAAGCAGCTTTCTAATTTACTCCTATTATCAATTTTTCTTCGTTCTTTTGGTATCTTGGTATTTAGCCACCAATCAGCAAGCGCTACCCAGGTGCTGAACCAAAAATGGACTGGCTCCAGAGCTTACATTCCCGCTTTTTAAATAAAGATACCAAGAGAACGAAGAGCTCGCCGGAAACAGCAGTTATGAAGCAGTGGTCTTAAGACTGCTGCTCCTTAACTAGTCTGCAGTCTCTGAGGCTGCGGACATCATCTAATTGACACCCCCTACTATGATTGGCCGCGAATTTGGGGGCGGCATTGCACAAGCAGTTTACCAGAACTGCTTGTGCTGTGATAAATGCAGATAGCGTATGCTGTCGGCATTCATCGATGTCTGTTGGACATGATCTGCTGAGCAGATCATGTTGTACAGACTGATGAAAAATCGGCCCCTAGGAGTAAATTAGAAAGTCGCTTAAAATTGCATGCTCTATCTGAATCATGAAAGAAAAAAAATTGGGTTTCACATCCCTTTAACTGGAAGCCAAAAAAAGGAGATGGGTTGTTAATTACTGTTTTGTGTTTCTTTTCTGTTATTATCTTAAGACATATGCAGCTATATTACAAGTTGTGCGTTCGTCTTTTAACAGCATCACAGCCATTACAAGTCTTGTCGGTATAGCTGTACCACAGGCTTTTAGCCTGTAATGCAGCGTCAGTCATGCACTCGTAAAAATGACGTTTTCTCTTGTTAAGTGTATCCAGTCCACGGATCATCCATTACTTATGGGATATTAACTCCTCCCCAACAGGAAGTGCAAGAGGATTCACCCAGCAGAGCTGCTATATAGCTCCTCCCCTAACTGCCATTACCAGTCATTCTCTTGCACCCAACGAATAGATAGGATGTGTGAGAGGACTGTGGTGATTATACTTAGTTTCATACCTTCAATCAAAAGTTTGTTATTTTATAATAGCACCGGAGTGTGTTATTCCTTCTCTGGTAGAATTTGAAGAAGAATCTACCTGAGTTTTTCTATGATTTTAGCCGGAGTAGTTAAGATCATATTGCTGTTTCTCGGCCATCTGAGGAGAGGTAAACTTCAGCTCAGGGGACAGCGGGCAGATTAATCTGCAAAGAGGTATGTAGCAGCTTATTATTTTCTGACAATGGAATTGATGAGAAAATTCTGCCATACCGATATAATGTAAACTCAGCCTTAAATGCAGTAGCAGCAACTGGTATCAGGCTGTCATGTATGTATATTTTACACTTCAGTATTCTGGGGAATGGCACTTCACTGGAATTATACTGTATGCATAAAACTTTAGCCTAATTTGCAGGGACTAGCAACAGGCTTTTTTAATAACACTCAATTTATTAATGTTAAACGTTTTTTGCTGGCATGTAAAATCGTTTAATTTTCTGAGGTACTGGGTGAAAAAATGTTTTGGGCACTATTTTTTTCCACTTGGCAGTCGTTTTATTTAATTTATGACAGTTTACTGATCTCTCTCACTGTTATGTGTGAGGGGGAGGGGCCTTTTTTGGTGCTTTTGCTACGCATCAAAAAATTCAGTCAGAAGTTTATTGTCTTCCCTGCATGATCCGGTTCATCTCTACAGAACTCAGGGGTCTTCAAAACTTGTTTTGAGGGAGGTAATCACTCACAGCAGAGCTGTGAGATTGTAGTTGACTGTGATAAAAAAACAAAACGTTTATTTCTGTATTTTTTTTTGCTATCAGGGTTAGTTATCCTTTGCTAATGGGAGCAATCCTTTGCTAAAATTGTGTTTTTTACAAAGATTTGATGCTATAACTTTTCAGTTTATTAATTTTCAACTGTCATAACTTTTTCTGTGCTTCTTATAGGCACAGTACGTTTTCATATTATAGTAAATTACTTGAAAAGTATTTCCAAGTTGCTAGTTTATTTGCTAGTGTGTTAAACATGTCTGATTCAGAGGAAGATATCTGTGCTATATGTGCTAAAGCCAAAGTGGAGCCCAATAGAAATTTATGTACTAACTGTATTGATGCTACTTTAAATAAAAGTCAATCTGTACAAATTGAACATATTTCACCAAACAACGAGGGGAGAGTTATGCCGACTAACTCGCCTCACGTGTCAGTACCTGCATCTCCCGCTCGGGAGGTGCGTGATATTGTAGCGCCGAGTACATCTGGGCGGCCATTACAAATCACATTACAGGATATGGCTACTGTTATGACTGAAGTTTTGGCTAAATTACCAGAACTAAGAGGTAAGCGTGATCACTCTGGGGTGAGAACAGAGTGCGCTGATAATATTAGGGCCATGTCAGACACTGCGTCACAATTTGCAGAACATGAGGACGGAGAGCTTCATTCTGCGGGTGACGGTTCTGATCCAAACAAACTGGATTCAGATATTTCAAATTTTAAATTTAAGCTGGAAAACCTCCGTGTATTACTAGGGGAGGTGTTAGCGGCTCTGAATGATTGTAACACAGTTGCAATACCAGAGAAAATGTGTAGGTTGGATAAATATTTTGCGGTACCGGCGAGTACTGACGTTTTTCCTATACCTAAGAGACTTACTGAAATTGTTACTAAGGAGTGGGATAGACCCGGTGTGCCGTTCTCACCCCCTCCGATATTTAGAAAGATGTTTCCAATAGACGCCACCACACGGGACTTATGGCAAACGGTCCCTAAGGTGGAGGGAGCAGTTTCTACTTTAGCTAAGCGTACCACTATCCCGGTGGAGGATAGCTGTGCCTTTTCAGATCCAATGGATAAAAAGTTAGAGGGTTACCTTAAGAAAATGTTTGTTCAACAAGGTTTTATATTGCAACCTCTTGCATGCATTGCGCCTGTCACGGCTGCAGCAGCATTTTGGTTTGAGTCTCTGGAAGAGACACTTGAATCAGCTCCATTAGATGAGATTACACACAAGCTTAAAGCCCTTAAGTTAGCTAACTCATTTATTTCAGATGCCGTAGTACATTTAACTAAACTTACGGCTAAGAATTCCGGATTCGCCATTCAGGCACGCAGAGCACTGTGGCTAAAATCCTGGTCAGCTGACGTTACTTCTAAATCTAAATTGCTTAATATACCTTTCAAAGGGCAGACCTTATTCGGGCCCGGGTTGAAAGAAATTATCGCTGACATTACAGGAGGTAAAGGCCATGCCCTGCCTCAAGACAGAGCCAAACCTAAGGCTAGACAGTCTAATTTTCGTTCCTTTCGTAATTTCAAAGCAGGAGCAGCATCAACTTCCTCTGCACCAAAACAGGAAGGAGCTGTTGCTCGCTACAGACAAGGCTGGAGACCTAACCAGTCCTGGAACAAGGGCAAGCAGGCCAGGAAACCTGCTGCTGCCCCTAAGACAGCATGAATCGAGGGCCCCCGATCCGGGAACGGATCTAGTGGGGGGCAGACTTTCTCTCTTCGCCCAGGCTTGGGCAAGAGATGTCCAGGATCCCTGGGCGTTAGAGATCATATCTCAGGGATAACTTCTAGACTTCAAATTCTCTCCCCCAAGAGGGAGATTTCATCTGTCAAGGTTGTCAACAAACCAAATAAAGAAAGAGGCGTTTCTACGCTGCGTACAAGATCTTTTATTAATGGGAGTGATCCATCCGGTTCCGCGGTCGGAACAAGGACAAGGGTTTTACTCAAATCTGTTTGTGGTTCCCAAAAAAGAGGGAACTTTCAGGCCAATCTTGGATTTAAAGATCCTAAACAAATTCCTAAGAGTTCCATCGTTCAAAATGGAAACTATTCGGACAATTTTACCCATGATCCAAAAGGGTCAGTACATGACCACAGTGGATTTAAAGGATGCTTACCTTCACATACCGATTCACAAAGATCATTACCGGTATCTAAGGTTTGCCTTTCTAGACAGGCATTACCAGTTTGTAGCTCTTCCATTCGGATTGGCTACGGCTCCGAGAATCTTCACAAAGGTTCTGGGTGCTCTTCTGGCGGTACTAAGACCGCGAGGAATTGCGGTAGCTCCGTACCTAGACGACATTCTGATACAAGCTTTCAAACTGCCAAGTCTCATACAGAGTTAGTACTGGCATTTCTAAGGTCGCATGGATGGAAGGTGAACGAAAAGAAGAGTTCTCTCTTTCCACTCACAAGAGTTCCCTTCTTGGGGACTCTTATAGATTCTGTAGAAATTAAGATTTACCTGACAGAAGACAGGTTAACAAAGCTTCAAAATGCATGCCGTGTCCTTCATTACATTCAACACCCGTCAGTAGCTCAATGCATGGAGGTGATCGGCTTAATGGTAGCAGCAATGGACATAGTACCCTTTGCACGTCTACATCTCAGACCGCTGCAATTGTGCATGCTAATTCAGTGGAATGGGGATTACTCAGACTTGTCCCCTACTCTGAATCTGGATCAAGAGACCAGAAATTCTCTTCTATGGTGGCTTTCTCGGCCACATCTGTCCAGGGGGATGCCATTCAGCAGGCCGGACTGGACAATTGTAACAACAGACGCCAGCCTACTAGGTTGGGGCGCTGTCTGGAATTCTCTGAAGGCTCAGGGACAATGGAATCAGGAGGAGAGTCTCCTACCAATAAACATTCTGGAATTGAGAGCAGTTCTCAATGCCCTTCTGGCTTGGCCCCAGTTAACAACTCGGGGGTTCATCAGGTTTCAGTCGGACAACATCACGACTGTAGCTTACATCAACCATCAGGGAGGGACAAGAAGCTCCCTAGCAATGATGGAAGTATCAAAGATAATTCGCTGGGCAGAGTCTCACTCTTGCCACCTGTCAGCAATCCACATCCCGGGAGTGGAGAACTGGGAGGCGGATTTCTTAAGTCGTCAGACTTTTCATCCGGGGGAGTGGGAACTTCATCCGGAGGTCTTTGCCCAAATACTTCGACGTTGGGGCAAACCAGAGATAGATCTCATGGCGTCTCGACAGAACGCCAAGCTTCCTCGTTACGGGTCCAGATCCAGGGATCCGGGAGCGGTTCTGATAGATGCTTTGACAGCACCTTGGACCTTCGGGATGGCTTATGTGTTTCCACCCTTCCCGATGCTTCCTCGATTGATTGCCAGAATCAAACAGGAGAGAGCATCAGTGATTCTAATAGCGCCTGCATGGCCACGCAGGACTTGGTATGCAGATCTAGTGGACATGTCATCCTGTCCACCTTGGTCGCTACCTCTGAAACAGGACCTTCTGATCCAGGGTCCCTTCAAACATCAAAATCTAATTTCTCTGAAGCTGACTGCTTGGAAATTGAACGCTTGATTTTATCAAAACGTGGTTTTTCTGAGTCAGTTATTGATACCTTAATACAGGCTAGGAAGCCTGTTACCAGAAAGATTTACCATAAGATATGGCGCAAATACTTATATTGGTGCGAATCTAAGAGTTACTCATGGAGTAAGGTTAGGATTCCGAGGATATTGTCTTTTCTACAAGAAGGTTTAGAAAAGGGTTTATCCGCTAGTTCCTTAAAGGGACAGATTTCAGCTCTGTCCATTCTTTTACACAAACGTCTGTCAGAAGTTCCGGACGTTCAAGCTTTTTGTCAGGCTTTAGCTAGGATCAAGCCTGTGTTTAAAACCGTTGCTCCACCATGGAGTTTGAACTTAGTTCTTAATGTTTTACAGGGGGTTCCGTTTGAACCCCTTCATTCCATTGATATCAAGTTGTTATCTTGGAAAGTTCTGTTTTTAATGGCGATTTCCTCGGCTCGAAGAGTCTCTGAGTTATCTGCCTTACATTGTGATTCTCCTTATCTGATTTTTCATTCAGACAAGGTAGTTCTGCGTACTAAACCTGGGTTCCTACCTAAGGTGGTCACTAACAGGAATATCAATCAAGAGATTGTGGTTACATCTTTGTGTCCTAATCCTTCTTCGAAAAAGGAACGTCTGCTACACAATCTAGATGTAGTCCGTGCCCTGAAATTTTATCTACAGGCAACTAAGGATTTTCGACAAACGTCTTCCCTGTTTGTCGTTTATTCTGGTCAGAGGAGAGGTCAAAAAGCTTCGGCTACCTCTCTCTCCTTTTGGCTTCGTAGCATAATACGGTTAGCCTATGAGACTGCTGGACAGCAGCCTCCTGAAAGAATTACAGCACATTCTACTAGAGCTGTGGCTTCCACTTGGGCCTTTAAGAATGAGGCTTCTGTTGAACAGATTTGCAAGGCTGCAACTTGGTCTTCTCTTCATACTTTTTCCAAATTTTACAAATTTGACACTTTTGCTTCTTCGGAGGCTGTTTTTGGGAGAAAGGTTCTTCAGGCAGTGGTTCCTTCCGTATAAAGAGCCTGCCTGTCCCTCCCGTCATCCGTGTACTTTAGCTTTGGTATTGGTATCCCATAAGTAATGGATGATCCGTGGACTGGATACACTTAACAAGAGAAAACATAATTTATGCTTACCTGATAAATTTATTTCTCTTGTAGTGTATCCAGTCCACGGCCCGCCCTGTCACTTTAAGGCAGGTAATTTTTCCATTAAACTACAGTCACCACTGTACCCTATGGTTTTCCTTTCTCTGCATGTTTTCGGTCGAATGACTGGTAATGGCAGTTAGGGGAGGAGCTATATAGCAGCTCTGCTGGGTGAATCCTCTTGCACTTCCTGTTGGGGAGGAGTTAATATCCCATAAGTAATGGATGATCCGTGGACTGGATACACTACAAGAGAAATAAATTTATCAGGTAAGCATAAATTATGTTTTTTCATGGGATTCCCATAGCTTTTTTCATGGTATTCCCATAGCACTGCCATTACGAGTTTTGCGGTAAGGCTAAAAAACCTGCGTAACACCCTAAAACGGCAAGATCCGTAATGCCATCTAAAAGCAGTAGTTATGGGTTTTACGCTACAAAACTGTAACATAAAACTCATAACTAAAGTGTTACAAAGTACACTAAACACCCATAAACTACCTGTTAACCCCTAAACCGAGGCCCTCCTGCATCACAAATACTGTATTAAATTTATTAACCCCTAATCTGCCGCTCCCGACATCGCCACCACTAAAAATAATTATTAACCCCTATCCCATGTACAAACCGGAGTCTGACAGTAAGTGCAAGTGTACCAAAACACCTCTATACTGCTTACTCCTATAGGAGGCGCTCTAGGAGTTAACCAAATGGTAAACTTATTGGCAACCTATCAGCCTGTGTTAGGCGATAATCAGTAAGCAAATGAATATATATAGATGGTTAAAATCAATAACACAATCTATGAAACCAAAAAGGGAGAATTAAAGAATATATAGTCCTCACAAATATATTTAGTCCTTTTTTGGCTCTGTCCAAATGTCAATGGAAATCCTCAGTAAGCAAAGGATGGAACAGGCAGCACTCTAACTTCACCACACACGATGATAGGACTCTGTAGCAAAACAACAATAAAGAAAGAGGCGCCACATGTGTAGATCAATCTTAACAATGGATATCAGATGATTACTCTCTTGTGCCAGTAGAAGCAGGCTGGTATTAAACAGCAAACCAGCTGATTGGACTCAGTCAAGATCTTGGAACAACTAGGAAACCCAGGTACAGGAACACTGGAACACTGGAACCACAGATCGGCTGCAATTGGTATGAGGGAGCAGGGCCATCTTTAACACAGGGCAAAAGGGGCAGCTGCCCAGGGCCCAGTCTTTGTTGAGGGGCCCAAGAATCCTTACAAAAATAAAAAATAATTTTTTTTTTGGTTCATACCAGACTGCTGATGTGACATGGGGAACACACACAGTCAGTCCTAATACTGTCACAATCAAAAGTTCTCTGCTTATATTTATTTGTGAGAAACTGTGCCAGACCGTGCCTGGGTCATGTGAAATGCCAAGCTATTGCCATGTGCTGTTTTAGATGTGCACTGTGCAGCACTGAATGCTAAGCCCTATCCCGGCATCCAGCCATTCTCACTGCATAAGAAAAGGTCCTGCTGGGGTTACCACTGTTACCAGGTAACTGAAGATCTCCCTACCTTGTATTCACCCAGCCGGGTATCACCGATCCGTCCAGAAGAGGGTCTGAAGTCTTCATCCTATCCGGCCAGAAGAGGTCCTCCAGAGGGTCGGAAGTCTTCATCCAGGCGGCATTTTCTATCTTCTTCCATCCGGAGCGGAGCGGGTCCATCTTGAAGCAGCCGACGCGGAGCCATCCTTCCTCACCGACGGACTAACGACGAATGAAGGTTCCTTTAAATGACGTCATCCAAGATGGCGTCCCTCGAATTCCGATTGGCTGATAGGATTCTATCAGCCAATCGGAATTAAGGTAGGAAAAATCTGATTGGCTGATTGAATCAGCCAATCAGATTCAAGTTCAATCCGATTGGCTGATTGGATCAGCCAATCAGATTGAGCTTGCATTCTATTGGCTGTTCCGATTAGCCAATAGAATGCGAGCTCAATCTGATTGGCTGTTAGTCCGTCGGTGAGGAAGGATGGCTCCGCATCGGCTGCTTCAAGATGGACCCGCTCCGCTCCGGATGGAAGAAGATAGAAGATGCCGCCTGGATGAAGACTTCCGACCCTCTGGAGGACCTCTTCTGGCCAGATAGGATGAAGACTTCGGACCCTCTTCTGGACGGATCGGTGATACCCGGCTGGGTGAATACAAGGTAGGGAGATCTTCAGGGGCTTAGTGTTAGGTTTTTTAAGGGGGGTTTGGGTGGGTTAGAGTAGGGGTATGTGGGTGGTGGGTTGTAATGTTGGGGGGGTATTGTATGTTTTTTTTACAGGCAAAAGAGCTGATTTCTTTGGGGCATGCCCTGCAAAAAGCCCTTTTAAGGGCTGGTAAGGTAATAGAGCTGTTAACTTTTTATTTTAGAATAGGGTAGGGCATTTTTTTATTTTGGGGGGCTTTGTTATTTTTTTAGGGGGCTTAGAGTAAGTGTAATTAGTTTAAAATTCTTGTAATCTTTTTTTTTTGTAATTTAGTTTAGTTGATTTAATTGTAGGTAATTGTAGTTAATTTATTTAATTTATTTATTGATAGTGTAGTGTTAGGTTTAATTGTAACTTAGGTTAGGATTTATTTTACAGGTAATTTTGTAATTATTTTAACTAGGTAGCTATTAAATAGTTAATAACTCTTTAATAGCTATTGTACCTAGTTAAAATAAATACAAAGTTGCCTGTAAAATAAATATAAATCCTAAAATAGCTACAATATAATTATTCGTTATATTGTAGCTATATTAGGGTTTATTTTACAGGTAAGTATTTAAATTTAAATAGGATTAATTTATTTAATAATAAATTATTTTGTTAGATTAAAATTATATTTAATTTAGGGGGTGTTAGTGTTAGGGTTAGACTTAGCTTTAGGGGTTAATACATTTATTAGAGTAGCGGCGAGGTCCGGTCGGCAGATTAGGGGTTAATACTTGAAGTTAGGTGTCGCAGATGTTAGGGAGGGCAGATTAGGGATTAATACTATTTATTATAGGGTTTGCGAGGCGGGAGTGAGGCTGTTTAGGGGTTAATACATTTATTATAGTGCCGGCGAGGTCCGGTCGGCAGATTAGGGGTTAATAAGTGTAGGTAAGGTAGCGGCGACGTTTGGGGGGGCAGATTAGAAGTTAATAAATATAATATAGGGGTCGGCGGTGTTAGAGGCAGCAGATTAGGGGTACATAGGTATAATGTAGGTGGCGGCGGTGTATGGAGCGGCAGATTAGGGGTTAATAATAATATGCAGGGGTCAGCGATAGCGGGGGAGGCAGATTAGGGGTTAATAAGTGTAAGGTTAGGGGTGTTTAGACTCGGGGTTCATGTTAGAGTGTTAGGTGCAGACTTAGGAAGTGTTTCCCCATAGGAAACAATGGGGCTGCGTTAGGAGCTTAACGCTGCTTTTTTGCAGGTGTTAGGTTTTTTTGCAGCTCAAAATGCCCCATTGTTTCCTATGGGGATATCGTGCACGAGCATGTTTTTCAAGCTGGCCGCTACCGTAAGCAACGCTGGTATTGAGAGTTGAAGTGGCGGTAAATTATGCTCTACGCTCCCTTTTTGGAGCCTAACGCAGCCCTTCAGAGAACTCTAAATACCAGCGTTATTTAACAGGTGCGGGGGGAAAAAAACATGCGTAGCTAACGCACCCCTTTGGCTGCAAAACTCTAAATCTAGCCGCAATTAAATAAAACTAAAATACACATTCAAAAAATCTTAACACTACTATAAAAATTACAAACTATCTAATTACAAAAAATAAAAAAGACTAAATTACAAAAAATAACCAACACTTAATTACAAAAAATAACAAACAAAATTATCAAAAATAAAAAAGAATTACACCTAATCTAATAGCCCTATCAAAATAAAAAAGCCCATCCAAAATAAAAAAGCCCATCCAAAATAAAAAAAGCCCCTAGCCTACAATAAACTACCAATAGCCCTTAAAAGGGCCTTTTGTGGGGCATTGCCCCAAAATATATCAGCTCTTTTCCCTGAAAAAAAAATACAAAGACCCCCCCAACAGTAAAACCCACCACCCAACCAACCCCTTAAAATAAAAATCCTAATTCTAAAAAAAACCTAATCTACCCATTGCCCTGAAAAGGGCATTTATATGGGCATTGCCCTTAAAAGGGCATTTAGTTATTTTGCTACCCAAACCCTAATATAAAAAAAAAAACACCCAAAAAAACCTTTAAAAAAACACTAACCCCCGACGATCCACTTACAGTTTTTGAAGTCCCGCTTGAACGATCTTCATCCAAGCAATTCAAGATGACATCCCTTGCATTCCTATTGGCTGAAAATTTTGAATCAGCCAATAGGAATTATAGTTGCTAAAATCCTATTGGCTGTTCAAATCAGCCAATAGGATTTAAGCAGCTCTCATTCTATTGGATGATGAATCATCCAATAGAAGGAGAGCGGCTACCGTATGAAGAGGATGCTCCACTCTGGATGTCTTCAGGACCCGCTCCGCGCCGCCGGGATCAAGATAGAAGATGCCGTCTGGATCATGATAGAAGAGGCCGTCTGGATAAAGACTTCGCCGCCTGGATGAAGATAGAAGAGGCCGCCTGGATGAAGATCGTTCAAGCGGGACTTCAAAAACTGTAAGTGGATCGTCCGGGGTTAGTGTTTTTTTTTAGATTAGGGTTTGGGCAGCAAAAGAGCTAAATGCCCTTTTAAGGGCAATGCCCATACAAATGCCCTTTTCAGGGCAATGGGTAGGTTTTTTAGATAGTTTTTTTTTATTTTGTGGGTTTGTGGGGGGTGGGGGTTTGTTATGTTAGGGGGTTTTTGTAAAAAATGTTTCAGTTAAAAGAGCTGTTTAATTTAGGGCAATGCCCTACAAAAGGCCCTTTTAAGGGCTATTGGTAGTTTATTCTAGATTAGGTTTTTTATTTTGGGATGTCTTTTATTTAAATGGGTATTAGAATAGGCATAATTTTTATTATTTTATAATTGGTTTGTTATTTTATATTTTTATATATTTTTATTTTTAGATTAGGGTTTGGGCAGCAAAAGAGCTAAATGCCCTTTTAAGGGCAATGTCCAAACAAATGCCCTTTTCAGGGCAATGGGTAGATTAGGTTTTACTTTATTTTTATTTTGTGGGTTTGGGGGGTGAGGTTTGTATACTGTTATGGGGTGTTTGTTTTGTTTTGTAGCAAAAGAGCTGTTAACTTTAGGGCAATGCCCTATAAAAGGCCCTTTTAAGGGCCCGTGGTAGTTTATTATAGATAAGATTTTTTTTATTTTGGGGTGTTTTTTTATTTTTTTTAAAGGGTATTAGAATAGGAATATTTTTTTATTGTTTTGTGTAATTTCGTTTGTTATTTTTTGTAATTTTAGTGTTTCTTATTTTTTGTATTGTTAGGGTTTAGTGTAAGGTAGCTTAGGTTTTATTTCACAGGTAAGTTTGTATTTATTTTAACTAGGTAGTTAGTAAATAGTTAATAACTATTTACTAACTAGTTTACCTAGTTAAAATAAATTCCGATTATTCTATTTTATGACGGAATAATCTAGATTTTATTAAAGAGACAGAGACGAGTATTTTGCATAACCTTTCACTTTACTACTCAGACAGCATTTTCAAAGTAAAACATTTGAATATTAACAGAAACAATATGATAACAAAGAGTATATACTAGAGACCAATGAGAACAGTGGTCAGAGATAGCAATGACCAATCAGATGCATCATAGTAACCATATAGTGACCATAAAGTATCAAAACCTCCTCTTTTCTCACTGAAGCGAAGAAAACATAAACCATTTCGAAAAGATAAAAACAGGAACAGTCCACAAATAACAATTCATAGAAGAATCAGAAACTTTGATGAACCAAAATGTTGATTGAGGAAAAACATAATTCTCTTCCGGGATAAAACTGAGGAAAACTTGCTAGAAGAGACAGTAGAAGTTGATTGAAGGAAGTAGTTAGTTGAATCCAAAATTTTAGACGAACTCTTAAAATCCTGTAGAGGAAGGATTTGGAACTGAAAAATAAATAAAAAGTAATTAGAATAACATAAAGACTTAATTATATATACCTAGGGAAGGGAACATATTAAACAGTGGTGGGAAAATACTCGTCACTGTCTCTTTAATAAAATCTAGATTATTCCGTCATAAAATAGGATAATCGGAATTTTATTACAAGAACAGAGACTCCTATTTTGCAAGTTTAAAGCAAAATAACAAATATAAAATAACAAATAAATACTAACTGTTGAGGAATAGAATTAGTTGGTTTAAAATAAAATTGTCTGAAAGTTTTATAATCAGACCAATCTGCAGCATTTAAAATATCTTGTAAAGAAACAGATTTAGAAAAAGCTTTAGAAGCTGAAGCCCCTCGAATGGAATGTGAAGTAAAAACATTATCCACACCAGCTTCTGTCATCACAGATTTGACCCATCTACTAATAGTGGGTGAAGAAACTGGTAAGTGAGGAGAAACAAAAGAAATTAAAAGTTGTTTAGACGAGGAAGTTCTAAGATGAGCAGTTCTTGATTCATATTCTTTAAGACAAAGAACTATACATAGTTTTGGTTGCTCGAAGGAGTAGGGATAAAAAATAGTAGAAGAAAGAGTTTTAGTTCTACGTGTTAAAGTAAAAATTACGCCTTGAGAGGAAAACATCTTTGCATTATAATCAATGGCTCGAACATCTAAAACTCTTTTACAAGACAATAAACATAAAAGAGTTGCAAGTTTGAAAGAAAGTTGTTTTAATGATAATTTATCGTTCACTGGCCATTTTTGAAAAAGATATTACTAAGTTTACATACCAAAATGAAGAGTATTTAGAAGTAGGAGGTATTTTAAGACGAATAGATTTTAATAATCTGCAAATAGTAGGATTTTGACCAATAGGCAGATTATCTAAAATTTTATGACTAGCTGAAATGGCTGATCTAGCAACATTAATGGATCTATAAGCAAGACCATCAATAAAAAGAGAGGATAAATAATTGATTATTTCATTTAAAGGTGCTGAAACGGGATCCAAGTGTTTGTTACTGCACCAGCTAGACCACTTAGTCCAAGCGGAAAAATAACACTTTTTAGTTCCAGGGGCCCAAGAGTCTTGAAGGAGGAGTTTAGCGTGTTCCGAAAGTCCATTGCAAGACCAGGATCCCCTGAAATCATCCAAGCTACTAGCTGGAGGTTGCCTTGAAGCACTAAAGTGTGAAATTCTCCGTTTGGATCTGTAAGAAGATCTGGAATATTGAGAAGAAGAATTGGATGAGGAAAGACATTTCCAGAAGATTTGGGTACCAAACTTGATTCGGCCACAATGGAGTCATGATCAGAAGGGAAATCTGATGCCTCTTGACAAATAGAAGAGTTCGAAGGATCATTGAAAATGGAGGAAATGCATATGCTCCTTGAGGAGGCCATTGTTGGAGAAAAGCATCTATTGCTAGAGCTTCTAGATCTGGTTTCCAACTGTAGAAGGGAAGAATTTGATAATTCAACCTTGAGGCAAAAAGATCTATTACAAATGGACCTCTCATCTGAAGGATTTGTTGAAAGAGAGAAGGTTTCAACATCCAATTGCTGAAATCTGTGAGATACCTTGAGCCCCAATCTGCCATTTGATTGTTGAGACCAGGAAGATAGTCTGCTTGAATAGATATGTTTTGGGAAAAACAATAATGAATAAAGTCTTTGGTTAGAATAGATAACATTTTTGAAGTTGTCCCACCTAAATGATTTATATATCGCACAGCCAATATATTGTCCATTCGAAGAAGAACTGTAATAGGATGAGAATGTTTGATAAAACTTTTGATGGCAAATGCTCCTGCCAAAAGTTCCCGACAATTTATATGAAGATTTTTCTCCATAGTAGACCATTTTCCTCCCGAAATTTGGGAACCACATCTTGCTCCCCAGCCAGAGTTGCTTGCATCTGATTCTATAATTATGTCTGGTGAGCTTCCAAAAATGGCTTTGCCATTCCAGGCTTCTATGTTGATAAGCCACTAGTTTAATTCTTCTATAGCTTCTTCTGATAGGTAAATCATATGTTGATAGGAAAAACCTTTCCTGAGGTAAAAAATCTTTAACCTCTGCAGAGCTCTGTAATGTAGAGGAGCAGGAAAAATTGCCTGGATAGAAGAAGAAAGGAGGCCAATAATTCTGGCTAAAAGACGAAGTGGAAAGCATTTCTTGATAAGAGCATAAGAATTTTTTTGTATAAAGGAAGACATAAAGAGGCAGATATGGTATCTATATTGAAGCCTAAGAAAATCAGGTTCTGAGATGGAATTAAGGCAGATTTCTTGAAATTGATAATGAAGCCTAAATTTTGAAGTAAGGAAATAGTAAGAGAAAGATGATCCTGTAGGATAGAGGGAGAGTGATGGATAAGAAGAATATCGTCCAAGTAGATAATCAGACGAATTCCTCTTAGTCAAAGCCAAGCTATTACAGGTTTCAATATATTTGTAAAGACCCAAGGGGCACAAGAAAGACCAAAAGGAAGACATGTAAACTGCCATAAAGTGTCGTTCCAAAGGAATCTGAGATAGTTTCTGAATTTTAGATGAATTGAAATTGTAAGGTAGGCATCTTTGAGATCTAATCTTACTAGCCAGTCGTTGTTGTAAAGACAATCTCTGAGAAGATGAATTCCTTCCATCTTGAAATGATTGTAGACCAGAAAATAATTTAGATCTCTCAAGTTTATAACAGGACGGTAACTGCCTTCTTTCTTATGAACTAAAAACATATTGCTTATGAATGAATTTCTTGAATTGTGGGCAGGATCTACTGCATTTTTTGATATCAGATCTGAGATTTCTTTGTCTAAAAGAAACTGGTCTTTTTGACAAAATTTTATTGGATTGGGTAAGGAATTTTGAAAAGGGGTTTCTATGAATTCTAAATGAAGGCCTGAGACAGTCTGTAAAACCCATGGACCTGCAGATATCTTTTGCCATTCTAAAAGGAAAAAAGGTTAATCTGCCTCCTATTTTTTTGTAGGAAAAAAGGAATGGAAGAAGAGGTGATTGAACTTACCTTGGAAGGGTCTTCTGTTGATCCTGGATCTAAAACCCCTGGAAAATCTTTGTCTTGCACGTGACGGGAAGAAATTTTGGTGGGAGGTTGAGGGTGTAGCAGAGTTGTGGAAATGAGACCTTGATAAGGCTGAATAGTGGCTGGAAAAGCGGTCTCTTTGGGGTTGATTTTGGTAAAAAATCTTTCGTGTATTGTTTTTAATTTTGTTTAGAGAATTAAAGGTGTTAACATAAAGACTTAGCTGTTTGAGACCGGAGTCACTAAACAAAAGGCCATCAGCCTCAGGACCCATTTCTGTGGAGGCAAAGTCTGTGATCTTAGGGTCAATGCAACGTAAGACTAGTCTTCTACGTTGAGAAGCTAAGGAGGTATTAGCGTCTCCTAAAAAATAAACTGTTCTCTGTAACCATTCTCTTACAGTAATGGGATCCAATAAGTAATTCTCTGAAATGGCGTTCTCAGATAATTCAAATAATTTCGTAACAGGTCCCAGGGTATCTAAAAGTTTATCCTGACAGGATTTTAAGAATCTGTCAGGACCTGATCTAAGATTAGATCTTTTTGTTCCAATAAACTTTAAAAGATTCTGATCAATTTCTGGAGTCAAGTGTGTGTTATGAGGTAACTCTGGCCTAGGACACTCAGCTTTGAGAGTATTTTTGGTCTTTTTAGATAAGGGTCTGCTAATGTAAAAATCTATAAACTTAGAAACTCTCTTTGAGGGTCTCCATTGCGAGGATCTAGGATGGTGAAGGTCATTTGGGTCTGTATAGGGAAGACCTAAATTATCAACCAGAAAAGGTTTTTTATTTTTTAAAACTTTCTTTCTTTTCTTGGGTTTGGGGGAATCATCAGAGGAAGTTGAATATATATTTAATAAAGTAGTATTGGATTTATATGAATCAAATGATTAATTATCAGAATCAATATTTTTAATATCCATTTTAAAATTATCATCATTATTATTGTCTGAGGAATCAGAATCCACTCTAAATTTCCTTTTGCGAGAAATTTTATTTCTTTTAGGTACAATTATATCTGATTAAGCATCAGAACCAGATGGACTTTCACTTCTGCATTTATGTGCAGGTATGGAAATGTCAGAACAAAGCTGACGTGACATCTTTATTAGATGTCCTCTCTGATGAAATCTTTCCCTCAGAAATTAAATGTTTAGACTTGCTTGAAGCCTTTTTGTATACATGACTTTGAATCTCATTAAAATTACTGATAACAGACTGGAGTTGATCCATTTGTTGTTTTAGAGGTTCAAAAGAGTTATTAATTAATTTTGAACAAACTTTTCTGAAAGTTCTTTAGGGTCTTCAGACATTTTTTATCAAAATATGAGGAAAAACTAAAATCTAATAAATAACAGAATAATAAAAAATTGAAAAATTAATAAATTATTGTTGAATAAATTTACTAAAAGATGAAGTAAAATAATAAAACATAACAATAATAATATAACAAATAATACTAAAAAGGAACAATTTTTTTTTATGCATAAACAATTTTGAACTTAACTCCTGAGCAGCAAAGAGAAAAGAGGAGGTTTTGCTACTTTCTAGTCACTATATGGTTACTATGATGCATCTGATTGGTCATTGCTATCTCTGACCACTAAAGGACTGTTCTCATTGGTCTCTAGTATATACTCTTTGTTATCATATTTTTTCTGTTAATATTCAAATGTTTTACTTTGAAAATGCTGTCTGAGTAGTAAAGTGAAAGGTTATGCAAAATAGGAGTCTCTGTTCTTGTAATAAAATACACACTTACCTGTGAAATAAAAATAAAACCTAAGCTAGCTACAATATAACTAATAGTTATATTGTAGCTAGCTTAGGTTTTATTTCACAGGTAAGTATGTATTTAGTTTTAAATAGTAATTATTTAGTTAATAATTGTAAGTTTAATTTAGCTATATTTTAACCCCTTAAGGACAAGGCCATTTTTCAATTTCTTTCCCTTAAGGACCAGAGCTATTTTTACATTTCTGCGGTGTTTGTGTTTAGCTGTAATTTTCCTCTTACTCATTTACTGTACCCACACATATTATATACCGTTTTTCTCGCCATTAAATGGAATTTCTAATGATACCATTATTTTCATCATATCTTATAATTTACTATAAAAAAATTATAAAATATGAGGAAAAAATGGAAAAAAACACACTTTTTCTAACGTTGACCCCCAAAATCTGTTACACATCTACAACCAAAAAACAACCATGCTAAATAGTTTCTAAATTTTGTCCTGAGTTTAGAAATACTTAATGTTTACATGTTCTTTGCAAGTTATAGGGCCATAAATACAAGTAACACTTTGCTATTTCCAAACCACTTTTTTTCAAAATTAGCGCTAGTTACATTGGGACACTGATATCTTTCAGGAAACCCTGAATATCCTGTGACATGTATATATATTTTTTTTAGAAGACATCCCAAAGGATTGATATAGGCCCATTTTGGTAAATTTCATGCCACCATTTCACCGCCAAATGAGATCAAATAAAAAAAATTGTTCACTTTTTCACAATTTTTTTCACAAATTTTAGGTTTCTCACTGAAATTATTTGCAAACAACTTTTGCAATTATGGCATAAATGGTTGTAAACACTTCTCTGGGATCCCCTTTGTTCAGAAATAGCAGACATATATGGCTTTGGCGTTGCTTTTTGGTAATTAGAAGGCCGCTAAATGCCACTGCGCACCACACGTGTATTATGCCCAGCAGTGAAGGGGTTAATTAGGGAGCATGTAGGGAGCTTCTAGGGTTAATTTTAGCCTTAGTGTAGTGTAGTAGACATCCCCAAGTATTGATCTAGGCCCATCTTGGTATATTTCATGCCACCATTTCACCGCCAAATGCGATCAAATGAAAAAAACCGTTACATTTTTAACAATTTTAGGTTTCTCACTGAAATTATTTACAAACAGCTTGTGCAATTATGGCACAAATGGTTGTAAAAGCTTCTCTGTGATCCCCTTTGTTCAGAAATAGCAGACATATATGGCTTTGGCGTTGCTTCTTGGTAATTAGAAGGCCGCTAAATGCAGCTGCGCACCACATGTGTATTATGCCCAGCAGTGAAGGGGTTAATTAGGTAGCTTGTAGGGAGCGTGCATGGTTAATTTTGGCTTTAATGTAGAGATCAGCCTCCCACCTGACACATCACACCCTGATCCCTCCCAAACAGCTCTCTTCCCTCCCCCACCCCACAATTGCCCCCCCCAAACAGCTCTCTATCCCTCCCCCTCTACCTTATTGGTAGCCATCTTGGGTACTGGCAGCTGTCTGCCAGTATCCAGTTTACTAAAAAAAAGCTTTGTTTTAATTTCTATTTATTTTTTTCTGTAGTGTAGCTTCTCCCCCCCCCAAGATCAACCCCCACCCACTCCCAGATCCCTTAGATGCTTTTTTTTTATAAAATATTACCCCACTCTCTTACTTTTTTTTACATTTTCTGTAGTGTAACCGTTCCCACCCACTTCCACCCGTGCACGCGCCCGCCCCCTTGCACGCGCCCACCCCGACGATCCCGCCCCCCTCAACGTCATAGGGCCCATCGATGGCTGCCCACCCGCCTCCAACATAAGCTCCCACCCACCAACGATACCGGCCATCGATGTCCGGTGCAGAGAGGGCCACAGAGTGGCTCTCTCTGCATCGAATGGCCAAGGGGTGTTATTGCAGGATGCCTCAATGTTGAGGCATCACTGCAATAACCGGAAAGCGGTTGGAAGCGATCAGGATCGCTTCCAGCCGCTTTAAACCCCAATGTCATACAGGGTACGTCGCTGGTTTTTAAAGACCAGGTTGTGTGCGACGTACCCTGTACGACATGCGTCGTTAAAAGGTTAATTATGTTAAAGTTAGGGGGTGTTAGGGTTACGTTAAGGTTAGGGTTATGGTTAGGGTTATGTTAGGGTTAGGTTTAGGGGTTAATATAGTTTAATTTAGGTTGTTGCAATGTGGGGGGCTGGCAGTTTAGAGGTTAATACGTTTATTTAGTGGTAGTGATGTGGGAGGCCAGAGGTTTAGGGGTTATTAGCTTTATTTAGTTGCAGAGATGTCGGGGAGCGGCGGAATAGGGGTTAATAGATTTATTATAGTGTGGGCGATGTTGGGGTGCAGGGGAATAGGGGTTAATAACTTTAGTATAGTGCCGGCGATATCGGGAGCGGCAGATTAGGGGTTAATAGTTTTATTTAGGTGGCGCCGGCGATGTCGGTGGGGGGGCAGATTATGGGTGTTTAGACTTAGGGTTTATGTTAGGTTATTAGGTTTAAACAGTAGTTTTTTCCCCTATAGACATCAATGGGCTGCGTTACGGAACTTTTCTTTCCACAATCGCAGCTGTTAGACTTTTTTCTGACGCGCTCTCCCCATTGATATCTATGGGGAAAGCGTTCACGAGCACGTCAAAACAGCGCTTGAATTGTGTGCGGTATGAAGCTTAAAAACACCATATCGCATGCACAAGCCGGCTGTTTCAACTTGTAAAGGCTGCGCTATAGACGGTTAAATAATGCAACTTTTGTTGCGTTCGTTAATTTCCCTATACTGTGCATAACTCGTAATCTAGCTGATGGTGATTTGCCATTTTTTTTATAATACGGATATGAACTAAATATTTGCTGCATAACATGACAGGCTTTGAAATATTACATGGCAGGCAGCCAGTGGATAGCAGGAAACTAGGAATTGGTCAAGAACCAGTTTACCCTTGAAACAATATAAGGCACCTGTTCAAGCCTTGTAATATATGTAAGATAATGAGCTACTTTAAAAGGATTCTGGTCAGTACTTAATACTTTACCCTGCAAAATATTACTGTGAGACTCGACTATGATAGATTAGGGTTGTCGGCTGTCCTCAATATAAATGCTGTGCATGACTGATGGATGACCCAGGGTGTGGTAGGCAGAGTGGTGATTAAATCTCAGATCAGTCCTCTTGCCGCTCAGGCCAGTTATTTTAAGAAGTTTCATTTAGCCGGCGAGGCCTTTAAATAAATTTAACTTGAGACATGTTTATGTTGCTATGTAGTGTTCTTTATGTGAAAAAGAGACTCCTACTTTACAATACAAGGTCTAAAAAAATTCTAAAGATTTTGCGGGATTTCTCTCCATGCCGGCGAGGCTTTGAATATCAGACCCTTAGGGGTCAATTTATCAAGCTCTGTACGGAGCTTGATGCCCCGTGTTTCCGGCGAGCCTTCAGGTTTACCGGAAACTGAAGTTATGAAGCAGCTGTCTAAAGACCCGCTTCTCCATAACCTATCCGCCTGCTCTGAGGAGGCAGACAGAAATCAACCCGATCAGATACGATCGGGTTGATTGACACCCCCTGCTAGCGGCCTCGAATCTGCAGGGGACGGTATTCAAGAACTGCTGGTGCAATGATAAAATAAATGTATGCTGTCAGCATTTATCGATGTGCAGCGGACATGATACGCTACATTGTATCATGTCTGCTCGCACATTAGTAAATTGACCTCTTATTCATTTACACACCCACATAAAATCTCAGGTTAGACCCAGGTGGCCCTGCTGGCCCTCTAGAAGCCCCATGCCCATATCAGACCTCATATAACCCCTCTCAAAGTCTACCACCCATATTTGATCAGACACCTTGGCCTGCAGCCTCTCTGTCAGCCACATACATCAGATTAGGCTCCTAGCCCTGCAGCCTCTCTGTCAGCAATATACCCACATCAGATTAGGCTCCTTGCCGATGGAGACCCTCTGTTAGCCACACACCCACTTATAAATCAGATCAGACTCTTGGGCCTGCAGCCCCTTTGTTAACCACATATACCCAGCAGATCAGACTCTTGGCCCTGCAGCCCCTCTGTTAACCACATATACCCAGCAGATCAGACTCTTGGCCCTGCAGCCCCTCTGTTAACTACATATACCCAGCAGATCAGACTCTTGACCCTGTAGCCCCTCTGTTAACTACATATACCCAGCAGATCAGACTCTTGGCCCTGTAGCCCCTCTGTTAACTACATATACCCAGCAGATCAGACTCTTGGCCCTGCAGCCCCTCTGTTAACTACATATACCCAGCAGATCAGACTCTTGGCCCTGTAGCCCCTCTGTTAACTACATATACCCAGCAGATCAGACTCTTGGCCCTGTAGCCCCTCTGTTAACTACATATACCCAGCAGATCAGACTCTTGGCCCTGCAGCCCCTCTGTTAACTACATATACCCAGCAGATCAGACTCTTGGCCCTGTAGCCCCTCTGTTAACCACATATACCCAGCAGATCAGACTCTTGGCCCTGCAGCCCCTCTGTTAACTACATATACCCAGCAGATCAGACTCTTGGCCCTGCAGCCCCTCTGTTAACCACATATACCCAGCAGATCAGACTCTTGGCCCTGCAGCCCCTCAGTTAACTACATATACCCAGCAGATCAGACTCATAGCAACCCCTCTGTTAGGCATACATTTAACTTTAAATTTCCTTTCATGAGGGTATTCTGCACATACCTTAAATCATGTTATATTTTATTGTTATTTATGTGGGCTGTATCGCTCTCAGCTAGGCTATAATTACAATTGTTTTACTTTCAGAGACCTTTCGGACCTTTCCTTCGCTAAGGGAGCTGGATATATCCATGAACGGGATCAGAGGGATTCATGTAAAACCGGGAGATTTCCCTCATCTAGAAGTGAGTCTGACATATTACTGTAAGATCCTGGATCTGATTTATTTACTATGCTTTCTACGGATGTGCAAATGAATGCTGAAAATGGTCGCAGTCTGTGGCATTCCTCAACTTTTGTGCCATATTTATTAGAGTAAAAGTGCAATACACAAATATCTGGAGTTGTGCTAAATATTTGTGTGCTTCACTTTTACCATTATAAATCCAGCTCCAAATGAGCAAAATGCTGCAGACCACGGCCATTTGTTTCACTAATGAAATTGTGCACATCCCTATGCTTACTGTTTCTTTAGACACTATTATTACATGCACCTCAGTCTGTGCTTACACGAGCTGCTGTATAAACGTACAAAGGAAAATGTGATATATGGTGTAACCCTGCTATACTGCAGCTGGCATGTTATAACAAGTGCTCAGTGCCTGTTATCTTGTCTTCAACTACACAGGCTATTGAGCAACAAACAGTTATTCTTTTTTTAAAGGGACATAAAACCTCAGCATTATAATGAGTCTGCACAACTCTAGCATATTAATATAAATGAGTTGCTACTAAACAGCATTAAATTATTTATTTATTTTAACACCCTTGATTACAAGGTTGCTCAGTGGGTTGAGCAAGTAGGACTACTGGGCCGCTATTGCTTATTGCTATTCTATAAAGTAATACAGTATATCATACTGGTTACTTAAAACTATTACCTTGACATATGTGCTTATAGCGAAGATAGTTTAACTATTAATATGTTAGTAGAAATCAGTAATTAAAGGGACATTAAACAGCTGGACACAACTTTAACAGTATGGTTACTACTCACGATGTTTTTGTTTTTTAGCTCACTTCAAAGCCTACTCTTATTTTAATCCTTTTCAAGTGCTCCGTATTTTAATACAGTACTTAATGGCGGCCATCTTGGAGCTCACATATTCAAGTACCCTGTAACAGAAATGGTAAACACTGGCAAATCAGTGATGTTGCCAACTTTTTCAAAGCTGTATTGTGCACTTCAGGTAAGCACACACAATACAGAGCAGGAGGTTTAGATTTGTGCAGTTTTTATACACCGTTTAAAAACAACAAAACATATTGAAAAAAACGTAATGCAGTCACTGCAAAAATGTAAAGCCCCCAGTCTATATCTTGTATGCTAACCTGAAGTACAAAATACAGCTAACAATGTCACTGGCCTGTGAACACGCATACCTTTTGTCACAGAATGCAAGAATACCTAAATTCCAGGGTGGAAGCATTTAAAATTGTCATTTTGTTAGCAACATCTGCATTGGATTGAGTCCATGAGATTAATAGCTAATTTGATATTTTTCATAGCTGAGTACTTTTTATCTAAGGTCCTGGATCTGTCATACAACAATCTGTCTCCAAATGATATCTCACAGCTTGGTGTCCTCTCCAACCTCAAAGTGCTCCATCTAACGGGAAATGGACTTACTAATCTCCCCGCAGACATGAGTGTGTCACATGCGTAAGTAGATGTTGCCCTTTTCTATTGGGCACCTGATACACATGTCACTGAATGCATTTTATATTTTCTAGAGCATGTTATCTAGATAGCTAATTGGGCCCACAAATGTATCCATCTAATACCATTTTGAGGTTCTGCTTTGCGTTACAAACTGTCATTTATTAAACAAGTTAAAAGCTCAGAAAAGTCTATAATGAACGTATAAAAACGTTTTTTTTTTTGTTTTTTTTTTAAATGTTTTTATTGAGGCAATAAAATACATCAAAGTACAGACATAGTAGGTAGGGCAATATCTCAAACAGAATTACATAACATCAGATCCATCATTCAAACATAAATACAGTAGACAATAGTAGGAGCACAGTATTGACCCTAATGGAGCCCCATTTTATAACTTGATAGTAGGACAAACATGTGTCAACAAAGTAAAATAGATCCACTTATGGGACCTGGAAATTAGTACTTGTCTGAAGACAAAACTCACAGGGATAAAGATTCTCAATATTTAAACACTCTGGCGTCTTCAATATACTAGAGATCCACTCATGGGATCTGGTGGTAAGGGTCAATCTGAAGACATCTATAGAAATTCAAAGAGTCCTCATCATATGTTAGCTTGTTATTGTATATAGATTATAGGCAAACTTTGAGTGAAGTAAATAATCATACAAATAAAGTACAAAACAACACTATCAAAATTACTCTACTAAATGATATCAGTGATGTACCAGAACTGATCACAGTTGCCACTATAAGGAAAGATTGACATTCATACTGAACATTAATAGGAACTTGAACATTAATGAAACTATAGTTCCAAAACTCTTTGATTAACCAAAATACAATAAACAAAGGAGAATTTCCTATATTGGGGCCCGAAGAGCCTTTTCACATGTATGCAGGGGAAAACATAGGTTTAGGACTTCGGACTGGGTAGAGACTGCTCAACTCTACCAGAAGAGAGTGCAGAGGAGAAGGTATTCGTCCCTACCGCACAAGAATGGTGGGGGGCGGGAGATAGTCCAGCAATAAGTTACTCTAACTTTGCTGGATAGGATACTCAACAGTTATATAAGTACTAATATTGTAGATAGGGTTGTAGAGAGGTTTCAGGTACAGCCAACAAAACAGTTACTCACATTTTTACATTACATTAGATAAATAGCTGCTTCTAAAGAGCATAGACAGGAAGTAACCTCTTAAGAGCCATAAGATTCAGAACTCAGTGTATAATGCCACTTTAAGAGATCTACATACATATACACATACACACAGTTTTCTGGAGGAGCACATGGATAGTGTAACTAAATAGGTGTTTATCTCTTCGCATATTAGGAGGAGCTAGTATGATTCTATATACCTGGTCTCCCAATTATAGTCTCAAACAGCATTTCTAAAGCAGGCACTCACATTTTTACATTACATTAGATAAATAGCTGCTCCTAAAGAGCACAAACAGGGAGTAACCTCTTAAGAGCCACAAGATTCAGAACCCAGTGTATAATGACACTTGAGAGAATCTACATACATATACATATATACACAGTTTTCTGGAAGAACACATGAATAGTGAAAATAAATATTCAAATATTTTCGGTACAGAATTAGCAATGAACTAGTTTAAGCACATATTGTACATACACATATCCAACTTTTTCAAGCCGTCATAAAGTATCGTCTGACACATTGTGGGTAGTGATACTAGCGTACTGACAAGCAAATGTATGCAAGATATGCTGGCTCAACAAGACGTTACAGCTCTAAATCTAAGGCTCAACCTATCCCCTGCCTAAATCTCTTATGTGCAGGGGGGTAACAATAGTTCTGGTTATGTCTCTGGTGCTGAGGTTCCCCGTAGGGGGACAGCCGCTCATACTCCCCAGGTTGCAAGTCCAATGTAAGCAGCAGTCTTAAGGGGACAGTTGCATAGATCAAATAGCCGGCGCTAACAAGCGCAGCTACCCCAACAGTTTTTGCCATAAGTCTCTGAGGTTTCCCTTGATCCGACCATTTTGTGGACCTGAGATGCTCTGCTTGTTGATCAGACCCTGCCGTAGCTGAATCTCTGCCAGCCCTGTGTGTTAGGGAGATCGCCTTGTTGCGGGCTTGTCCCATGTGCTCTCCAGACTGACCGGTCGGCCGTTCGCCTCCTGCTACAACATTGTGGGGGAAAGCGATTGCTCCAGAATGGGAGACTGCTTCTGCAGAGCCACAACTCTCAACGTGTGCTCCTTCTGAGGAGTTGCAGTTCCTAATTATTGACTCTATGCGGCTCTCCAATCTGGCGTAATGATCCCTTAATAGATTCTCCAGAGCCTCCCATGTCACTCCAATTATACCTTCCATACTTGTTGCTCAGTGCTCGTATGCGATCTGCAGCGGAGTAGCATAGGAATGTAGCTGAAGAGTTCCCCTTTAGGCTCTGCAGGTGACCGCTTAACCCAGGTGGCGGGGAGGGCTGGGCATTAATCCCCAACACACAGGGCTCTGTTTTGTATCTTAGGCTCGCCAGATCTAGGTTTGCCTACTAGTTGGAATACCTTAGTTTAGCTCCAGTGCTTATCCCTGGGTTATTTACGGCAACTAATCACTTCTGTAGTTGTGCTGTGTTAGCCGCATGGCTAGGCAAGATGGCGCCGATCAGCCTGAGTGTTGCATTCACTCCTTTCCTCTGTATCGCTCCTCAGAGTTCCTCCTAAGTGCTGTCAGCTCCACACCCGATAGCAGCAAGTCTACAGTGCAAGCTCTAATCTAGTGCGGTTGCTGACATTAGGATTTTTGGTCATTTTTCACCTTTTTCCCTGTGTCAGTGTACGGAGCTCATCACTTACACCTCCATCTCTGTGTGCTGCGTAGCTCCGCCCCCCATAAAAACGTTTTTTGTGTTTTGAAAATTTATTAGAAAGGGAAATGAAAATACACTATGTGGACAAAAGTATGCGGACACCCCAACTAATTATTGAGTTCAGCCGTTTCAGCCACACCCTTTACTAACATGTGCATAAAATTTAGCATATACTCATGAAATCTCCATAGACAAACATCAGCAGTTCAATGGTTCATACTGAAGCACTGAGTGACTTTAAACATGGCAATGTCATAGGATATCAATCAAAGTTTAAGACAAACTTAAACAAAAAGGGGATGCCGGATGCAATTCAATACTGACACGCCAATGTGACTACCCACAATATATTCTCCTATATGTATCTCATGTAGCTCTTCAGACATTCATCTGGATTAAAATTCTTTACTTTTTTATGCAGCTAGAAGCAGGATAAGAGTTCTCAGTGTCTCAGCTCACTGACTCCCGGTTTGAGGTAAATTACCCACTGCTTCTCCACATGTAGAAATGATGAATGATGCTCTTGCACTTTTTCTAAAGATTAAAAACAAAATTTATTAATAACAGACAACATTGCTAAGCATATAACCCTCATACAGACTATCAGAACCGAAACGCGTTTCTCAGCTATAAACTCCATATTAATGCCCATGGATTTGGAATGCGATGTCCAATAAGCTCTTATATGTATGATGGTCATGTGTGCACATACTTTTGGCCATATAGTGTATTTCTAAAAGAGGTTCCTTTGAAGAACAGTGCTTCTTTAGTGAGTTGGAGGCTACTTTTTAATTTGCTGGGGTAATCTACTTGTGCATGTGCTGAATATTAACAATTAAACAGCTTTTAGTTTACTTTTACTCCACTTAAGAAAGATTTTTAAATACTACTCTTTCATATGGATGGTAGATTTTTTGTTTTATCAAATGTCCCTTCAAGGATTTTGAATGTGTGCATGTGAGTGATGAATGTTTTAATGTAATGAAATGATTTCCATAGTTGTATAAAATACTCATGTTCTTTACTGTTATACTTTCAGGCAATATCCAGATGTTTTGTTGTTTCCGTCTTTGGAAATTCTGATGCTTGATGACAACAGGCTGTCTCATGCTTCAGTCTTTGTGAGCTTGGCCAATCTGAAAAGGTAAAACTTAACAAAATATTATGTTCTCTAAGACAAAATGTAAACTGCTTTACACATATTGTTGTGGACCTAGGGGTCGACCTAGAAGTTACGCCCGTATATTTCTGCCGTCGCCCGTAGTTTTTTGGGCTATAGGCAGGTATACCAAACCAGCGCAGTTTGGTATCCAATATGCAGTGTAAGGACTTACGTGGCGAAAATGGAGAAAACTTACTCCATTTTCACCTCGCCACAAAAAGCAGCCGTAAGAAGCCTTACGCTGACTATTGGAGCCCCGTAACTCCTTAAACTAGCTAGAAAATAAACCTAACACCTAACGCATGCGCAATGTCTATCTACCTGTCACCCGCGATCTGCTAAATAAAACCTAACACCTAACGCATGCGCAATGTCTATCTACCTGTCACCCGCGATCTGCTAAATAAAACCTAACACCTAAGGCATGCGCAATGTCTATCTACCTGTCACCCGCGATCTGCTAAATAAAACCTAACACCTAACGCATGCGCAATGTCTATCTACCTGTCAACCGCGATCCCCCCCCCCCCCCCCGAAATCCCTAATAAAGTTATTAACCCCTAAACCGCCGCTCCCGGACCCCACCGCCATCTACATAAACTAACCCCCTACTGTGAGCCCCTAAAACCGCCGCAATCTACTTTATCTATCCCCTAATCTGACCCCTAAAACCGCCGCCACCTATATAAAAATTATTAACCCCTAATCTAATCCCCCTATACCGCCGCCACCTATATTAATATTATTAACCCCTAATTTAATCTACCTACCCCGCCGCCAGCTATATTATCTATATTAACCCTAAGTATATTATAGTTAATATAGTTATTACATTATATATATTAACTATATTAACCCTAATTATATTAGGGTTAATATAGTTAATATAGTTACTATAGTATTTATATATTAACTATATTAACTCTATCTAACCCTAACACCCCTAACTAAATTTATATTAAATTAATCTAATTCATATTATAAACTAAAATATTCCTATTTAAATCTAAATACTTACCTATAAAATAAACCCTAAGATAGCTACAATATAATTAATAATTACATTGTAGCTATGTTAGGGTTAATATTTATTTTACAGGTAAATTGTTAATTATTTTAACTAGGTCTAATAGCTATTAAATAGTTATTAACTATTTAATAGCTACCTAGTTAAAATAATTACCCAATTACCTGTAAAATAAATCCTAACCTAAGTTACAAATACACCTACACTATCAAGAAATTAAATAAACTACAAATATCTATCTAAAAATACAATTAAATTAACTAAACTAAATTACACAAAAAAACGAACACTAAATTACAAAAAATAAAAAAAAATTACAAGATTTTTAACCCCTTAATGACCACAGCACTTTTCCATTTTCTGTCCGTTTGGGACCAAGGCTATTTTTACATTTTTGCGGTGTTTGTGTTTAGCTGTAATTTTCCTCTTACTCATTTACTGTACCCACACATATTATATACCGTTTTTCTCGCCATTAAATGGACTTTCCAAAGATACCATTATTTTCATCATATCTTATAATTTATTATAAAAAAATTATAAAATATGAGAAAAAAATGGAAAAAAACACACTTTTTCTAACTTTGACCCCCAAAATCTGTTACACATCTACAACCACTAAAAAACACCCATGCTAAATATTTTCTAAATTTTGTCCTGATTTTAGAAATACCCAATGTTTACACGTTCTTTGCTTTTTTTGCAAGTTATAGAGCCATAAATACAAGTAGCACTTTGCTATTTCCAAACCATTTTATTCAAGATTAGCGCTAGTTACATTGGGACACTGATATCTTTCAGGAATCCCTGAATATCCCTTGACATGTATATATTTTTTTTTTTTAGAAGACATCCCAAAGTATTGATCTAGGCCAATTTTGGTATATTTCATGCCACCATTTCACCGCCAAATGCGATCAAATACAAAAAATTGTTCACTTTTTCACAAACTTTCGGTTTCTCACTGAAATTATTTACAAACAGCTTGTGCATATATGGCATAAATGGTTGTAAATTTTTCTCTGGGATCCCCTTTTTTCAGAAATAGCAGACATATATGGCTTTGGCATTGCTTTTTGGTAATTAGAAAGCCGCTAAATGCCGCTGCGCACCACACGTGTATTATGCCCAGCAGTGCAGGGGTTAATTAGGAAGCTTGTAGGGAGGTTGTAGGGTTAATTTTAGCTTTAGTCTAGTGTAGCAGACAACCCAAAGTATTGATCTAGGCCCATTTCGGTATATTGCATGCCCCCATTTCACCGCCAAATGCGATCAAATAAAAAAAAAGTTCCCTTTTTCACAAACTTTTTGTTTCTCACTGAAATTATTTACAAACAGCTTGTGCAATTATGGCATAAATGGTTGTAATTTTTTCTCTGTGATCCCCTTTGTTCAGAAATAGCAGACACATATGGCTTTGGCGTTGCTTTTTGGTACTTAGGCCGCTAAATGCGCATCACACGCATTATGGGTAGCAGTGAAGGGGTTAATTAGGTAGCTTGTAGGGAGCTTGCAGGGTTAATTTTAGCTTTAGTGTAGAGCTTAGCCTCCCACCTGAAACATCAGACCCCCTGATCCCTCCCAAACAGCTCTCTTCCCTCCCCCACCCCACAATTGTCCCCGCCATCTTAAGTACTGGCAGAAACTCTACCAGTACTAAAATAAAAGCTATATTTGGGCTTTTTTTTTTTTAAAAAAAAGGCATATTTACATATGCTGCTCTGTAGGACCCCCCTTTAGCCCCCAACCTGACTGATCCCCCACCAAACAGCTCTCTAACTCTCCCCTCTGTCTTAATGGCCGCCATCTTGGGTACTGGCAGCTGTCTGCCAGTACCCAGTTTAGAATAAAATTGCTGATATTTTTTTAATCTTTCCCCTTTTCTGTAGTGTAGCTCCCTGCCCCACCAAAGACCAACCCCCCACCCCCTCCTAGATATGTTCGATTTATATTTTTTAAAATTAAAATACCCCTTATTCAAACTTTTTAAAACTTATATTTTCTGTAGTGTAGCGTTCCCACCCGCTCCCGCCCCGTGCACGCGCCCGCCCGCCGCCCCCCGTGCACGCGCGCGCGCGTGCGCGCCCCCATCGGCCCTGCCCCCGATCCCGCCCCCCTCTACATTACCCGGCCCATCGATGGCCGCCCACCCGCCTCCCAAGTCGGCTCCCACCCACCAACGATACCGGCCATCGATGTCCGGTGCAGAGAGGGCCACAGAGTGGCTCTCTCTGCATCGGATGGCCATTTAGAGTTATTGCAGGATGCCTCCATATCGAGGCATCACTGCAATAACCGGAAAGCAGCTGGAAGTGAGCAGGATCGCTTCCAGCTGCTTTCCACACCGAGGACGTGCAGGGTACGTTCTCAGGCGTTAACTGCCTTTTTTTTGAGGACGTACCCTGCACGTCCTCGGTCGTTAAGGGGTTAAGCTAATTACACCTATTCTAAGCCCCCTAATAAAATAATAAAGCCCCCCAAAATAAAAAAATTCCCTGCCCTATTCTAAATTAAAAAAAGTTCAAAGCTCTTTACCTTACCAGCCCTTAAAAGGGCCTTTTGTGGGGCATGCCCCAAAGAATTCAGCTCTTTTGCATTTAAAAACATATACAATACCCCCCCCATTACAACCCACCACCCACATACCCCTATTCTAAACCCACCCAAACCCCCCTTAAAAAAGCCTAACACTACCCCCCTGAAGATCTCCCTACCTTGTCTTCACCACACCGGGCCGAACTCCTCATCCGATCCGGTCGATGTCTTGCTCCAAGCGGCAAAGAAGAATTCTTCCTCCGGCGACGTCTTCCTCCAAGCGGCAAAGAAGAATTCTTCCTCCGGTGACGTCTTCCTCCAAGTGGCAAAGAAGAATTCTTCCTCCGGCGACGTCTTCCTCCAAGCGGCAGCAAAGTCTTCATCCTTCCGGCGGCATCTTCAATCTTCTTTCTTGGCTCCGCCGCCGCGGAGCATCCATCCCAGCCGACGACTGAACGATGAATGAGGTACCTTTAAATAACGTCATCCAAGATGGCGTCCGCCGAATTCCGATTGGCTGATAGGATTCTATCAGCCAATCGGAATTAAGTTACAAAAATCTGATTGGCTGATTGAATCAGCCAATCAGATTCAAGTTCAATCCGATTGGCTGATTGGTTCAGCCAATCGGATTGAACTTGAATCTGATTGGCTGATTCAATCAGCCAATCAGATTTTTCTAACTTAATTCCGATTGGCTGATAGAATCCTATCAGCCAATCGGAATTCGGCGGACGCCATCTTGGATGACGTCATTTAAAGGTACCTCATTCGTCGTTCAGTCGTCGGCCGGGATGGATGCTCCGCGGCGGCGGAGCCAAGAAAGAAGATTGAAGATGCCGCCGGAAGAATGAAGACTTTGCTGCCGCTTGGAGGAAGACGTCGCCGGAGGAAGAATTCTTCTTTGCCGCTTGGAGGAAGACGTCGCCAGAGGAAGAATTCTTCTTTGCCGCTTGGAGGAAGACGTCGCCGGAGGAAGAATTCTTCTTTGCCGCTTGGAGCAAGACATCGCCCGGATCGGATGAGGAGTTCGGCCCGGTGCGGTGAAGACAAGGTAGGGAGATCTTCAGGGGGGTAGTGTTAGGCTTTTTTAAGGGGGGTTTGGGTGGGTTTAGAATAGGGGTATGTGGGTGGTGGGTTGTAATGGGGGGGGGGTATTGTATATGTTTTTAAATGCAAAAGAGCTGAATTCTTTGGGGCATGCCCCACAAAAGGCCCTTTTAAGGGCTGGTAAGGTAAAGAGCTTTGAACTTTTTTTAATTTAGAATAGGGCATGGAATTTTTTTATTTTGGGGGGCTTTATTATTTTATTAGGGGGCTTAGAATAGGTGTAATTAGCTTAAAAATCTTGTAATCTTTTTTTTATTTTTTGTAATTTAGTGTTTGTTTTTTTTGTGTAATTTAGTTTAGTTAATTTAATTGTATTTTTAGATAGATATTTGTAGTTTATTTAATTTCTTGATAGTGTAGGTGTATTTGTAACTTAGGTTAGGATTTATTTTACAGGTAATTGGGTAATTATTTTAACTAGGTAGCTATTAAATAGTTAATAACTATTTAATAGCTATTAGACCTAGTTAAAATAATTAACAATTTACCTGTAAAATAAATATTAACCCTAACATAGCTACAATGTAATTATTAATTATATTGTAGCTATCTTAGGGTTTATTTTATAGGTAAGTATTTAGATTTAAATAGGAATATTTTAGTTTATAATATGAATTAGATTAATTTAATATAAATTTAGTTAGGGGTGTTAGGGTTAGATAGAGTTAATATAGTTAATATAAATACTATAGTAACTATATTAACCCTAATATAATTAGGGTTAATATAGTTAATATATATAATGTAATAACTATATTAACTATAATATACTTAGGGTTAATATAGATAACATAGCTGGCGGCGGGGTAGGTAGATTAAATTAGGGGTTAATCATTTTAATAGAGATGGCGGCGGTGTAAGGGGCTTACATTAGGGGTTAATAATATTAATATAGCTGGCGGCGGTATAGGGGGATTAGATTAGGGGTTAATAATTTTAATAGAGATGGCGGCGGTGTTAGGGGCTTACATTAGGGGTTAATAATTTTAATAGAGATGGCGGCGGTGTAAGGGGCTTACATTAGGGGTTAATAATTTTAATAGAGATGGTGGCGGTGTTAGGGGCTCACTTTAGGGGGTTATAGATTTAATATAGCTGGCGGCGGGGTATGGGAGCGACGGTTTAGGGGTTAATAACTTTATTAGGTTGCGGCGGGGTACGGGAGCGGCGGTTTAGGGGTTAATAACTTCTTTTTATTGTTAGGCTAGTGAGGGGGGATAGCGGATAGAGGGTTAGACGTGTCGGGCTATGTTTAGGAGGCGTGTTAGACAGTGCGGGTGATTTAGACTTTAGTCAGGTTTTGTAGGCGCCGGCAGTTTCTAACGTGGCGCAAGTCACTGGCGACTCCAAAAATCTGTACTTACGCAGATTTCTGGACATCGCTGGTTTGTGAGACTTGCGCCACTTTAGCAAGTGACGGCGCCGCATATTGGATGGCTCGAGTTGCGAGCTGAAACTGCGGGCGACGCGGGTTCCCTCGCTTGCGCCGCAAACTGCGATCTATATCGGATCGCGCCCCTGTAATTGCAGAGAAGGTTTGAGTTCTTCTTAAACCATTGTCTGCCAGAGAGTGCTGTAGTAATTAAGAGAAAATCACAATGCTGCAATTTCTAGTGGAATTCAATATGCATATTATTTTAATAATAAGATTCAACGTAGGATGTAAAATAAATGTAGTTAGTAGAAGTGTCTCATCTAGTCTCTCATCCAGGGCCTAACGATCAAAGGATTCTCCAGCTTGGAGAGAAATTGAAGCACAGACTTCACAGAGGCTTTCTAGTGGAATGCAATATGCATATTCTTTTAATAATAGTATTCAACGTAGGCTAAACAATTAATGTAGTTGGTAGATGTGTTTCACTTGGTCTCTTATCCAGGACCTGATGATCAAATGATTCTTCAGCTTGGAGGGAAATTGTAGCGCAAACTTCACAGGGGCTGAACTCACTGAGTACTGAAAAGAAAAAGAGCAGAACTCTCCAGCACTGCGAGATCTCTCTCATTTCTGTTTCTGAAGGAGAGACAAGGCCAGTGCAATATAGCACTGCATGACATGAGAGTTGTGTTACACTTACACTCTGTGCTTTGTATTTTATATTACTTTACATTTCAGATTGGGTCATTTCAGTATTATTGCATTTAAGCTTTACACTTTCTCTTTTACATTTTAATACATTTAGATGTAGATCCAGCAGCGATTTTACAAGTTTTGATTATGTTTTGAAAGTGGTTGTGTTACTTTAATAAATTAAGATCATACTTTTAATATTTCTTTTTATCTTTTACAAATTAAATTGCACTTTGTATTTGTTCCATTGTAAACTAAAATATTCAGAAAGAGGTAGAGTCAGGGCAGTTCCCTGGGCTGAACAGGGGAGTTACCAAGGTATGTCTGAAGCACTGATTTTTCTTGCTAGCTGTATGCAGGGGAAGTTTGCTCAAAAGTTACAATACACTTATTTTAACTGACAGAAAAGTAATATATACTAAAATATAGACAAAGGCAAGTTTAGATTGTAGCAAGTTTAATTTGTAATTGATACAAACTGAGCCTTTATATCAGCACCAAGTGGTCTCTAGTTACCTTCTCTCTACCATGTGAAATTTTGTATCCCAGAGAGTCTCATTACTTTCTATGGAATGCATCTCTCATCTCTCTGTGACTTCAAGGTTCTGTCCTTTTTCTTAGAACATTCAGTGAGTTCAAACTAGAGAATGTTTGATTATCTGGCCCATAAAAAAGTGATGAAGCTCTCAGAAACTGAAGCTGACTTTTTTTCAGTTTTATTTTAAATAGAGGAAATTAAAAGTGCAATCTAATTTGGGTAAATATACACATAAATATACAAAGTATGATCCTAATTTGATAAAGTTACACAGAAACTGTAAAATCATAGTCAGAATTTGTAAAATCAAATGCATTGCTGTATACAAAATGAAATACAAAATAGTGTAAATGCAGCAGAACTCTCATGTCATGCAGTGCTATATTGTACTGGGCTTGTCTCCCCTTAACATACAGAAATGCAGGAAACTCCCCAGCTTTTTAAGAATTTCCATAGAGTCTCATTACTTTCTATGGAATGCATCTCTCATCTCTCTGGGACTTCAAGGTTCTGTCCTTTTTCTTAGAACATTCAGTGAGTTCAAACTAGAGAATGTTTGATTATCTGGCCCATAAAAAAGTGATGAAGCTCTCAGAAACTGAAGCTGACTTTTTTTCAGTTTTATTTTAAATAGAGGAAATTAAAAGTGCAATCTAATTTGGGTAAATATACACATAAATATACAAAGTATGATCCTAATTTGATAAAGTTACACAGAAACTGTAAAAGCATAGTCAGAATTTGTAAAATCAAATGCATTGCTGTATACAAAATGAAATACAAAATAGTGTAAATGCAGCAGAACTCTCATGTCATGCAGTGCTATATTGTACTGGGCTTGTCTCCCCTTAACATACAGAAATTCAGGAAACTCCCCAGCTTTTTAAGAATTTCACTGGGATCTTGCAATGCTAAAGGTTCATTTTAAATCATCTCACCTGAGTGGAGAGCTTTAGATCATTAGACCCCCAGTAACAGGATAGCCCTCTGCATACCCCAAGCATTCTTCAATATCCCTTCTGCATTTGTCACTACCTCCTCTGTTTAAGTATTTTTTGTAAATAATGGCTAATAAATATTACATCTTATTCTGCAATGTGACTCCTTGTTCTGAAATTTTTATAGCCTGACGCATCTGAATCTTGACAAAAATAGCATTTGTGAAATCCCCTACATGCATCAGATAGATCCCATGGCAGAAATGATTGCTGAAGAAGAAGCCCAAGGCCAAAGATATGCAAAGGCTCCGAAAACCACTGACGTACAATGTAATTACAACTGGGCTAAGCATACAGACAACAAATTGCATTATGTGGTGTTACCTAATGAAGATGATCCGGACAGAACAGGTGAGATCTCTCATTGTCACCCTGAGTGACACATATACAGAACAGGTGAGATCTCTCATTTTCACCCTGAGTGACACATATACAGAACAGGTGACATCTCTCATTGTCACCCTGAGTGACACATATACAGAACAGGTGACATCTCTCATTGTCACCCTGAGTGACACATATACAGAACAGGTGAGATCTCTCATTGTCACCCTGAGTGACACATATACAGAACAGGTGAGATCTCTCATTGTCACCCTGAGTGACACATATACAGAACAGGTGAGATCTCTCATTGTCACCCTGAGTGACACATATACAGAACAGAATAGCACTGAGATTCTTCCCACTTCTGAGAATTAAATAAACCATACAAACTTATAATTTATGGGACATAGGGGTCAATTTATTAAGCAGCGGATGCTGCATCGACGCCCCATCATTTCTGGTCCGCCAGAAACGGAAGTTAAGAAGCAGCGGTCGTAAGCTGGCGGGCTGAGATCATCCTGATCCGAACGATCACTAGAAATGCTTGTGCAATGTTAAATGCAGACAGCGTATGCTGTCATGAATCATGTCCGCTCGACTTTTGGTAAATCTACCCCATAGTCAAAATTGAAATGTGTGCAATTCAGTTCTGAATAGAAGCAAAAAATGCTTCTAGTAAAAGTCGTCAGCTGCGTATAACTGTATGCTTGTGAGTGCTCTATGCACCTACAGAGACCTGCCAGTGGTGTGTATCATGTGCATTATTATTATTATCGGTTATTTGTAGAGCGCCAACAGATACCGCAGTGCTATAAACAAAGGTGGAGTACAACAAAACAATTATATGGATCAAATGGGTAGAGGGCCCTGCCAAAAGTTGTACTGTTGTAGTCAGCTCTTAAGAAGGTGATCTACAAACAGCTGGACTCTTAGTCTTATATGCTAAGGGGGTTCAGGGGATAGCAATGGAGGAGAGGAACTGGTATAAAGAAAGGTTAGTGTAGGTTGTATGCATCCCTGAACAGTAGAGTCTTTAGGGAGCGCTTGAAGCTTTCAAAACTAGGGGAGAGTCTTGTGGACATTTGCATGTGCATTTATACAAGCTATTGCTGGCTCTCTGAGGGGGCAATGTGCTGGTGCACGGAGCACTCACTGGATATGTGCATATGCTGTTGAAACACTTGATAGTCTTTATTAGAACTTTTGTTTAAAAATGCTTCTATTCAATATTTAAATGAAGACTCATGAAGATTTTCATTTTGACTGTTGTCCCTTTAACATTATTATCAATATTGTTGGTTTTGAGAGAAACTTAAAACCAAAACGTTTTCCAGAATCCTCAAAAATGAAAATTGTGAAATATTTTTTGTCTTTGCAGATGTTGTGTTTAACCGCAGCTCTCCTGAGGTTGTCCTATCAGCGGTAATTATCTTCTTTATTTTCTGCTTTTTCACTGTATGTAACAATAATATCCTATTATATCCCACACATTTAGGTTAAATGACCATACATTAAACTACTGTTAAACTTACAATTATTTCTACATCATCACTACCTTCTTACTGTCATACTATATAACCTGTGTTTCAGATACCCTCTTGTATTATCCGAAGCACTTTTGGTATTTACTTTTGTTTGCATGATTTGGCTAAACGCTACTACTGGTTATAATGTTTAGTGTGTTTGTATCTGACAGCCAATACAGTAATAGACCATTAGCACACACATTTGGCCATTAATCGTGGTGATCTATATGAGCAATCAGTTATATTTAAAAAATGCTATTTGGATTTAAAAACCCACATTTTTGCATAGCACCTTCTACACTCCCCTTAAAGGGACATTAAACTCATGAGTACAACTACAAAAGAATAGTAACTACTCACCGTGTTATTTCATCCTGTTCCTGCAGCTATTTTCAAATCAGTTTTCCTGTTTTAACAGCTTAAAGGTACCAGATACTGAAGCTCTGCCTCTTTGTACTGGGGGCAGCCATCTTGGAGCTGAGGTAATCTCACAGCCTGTGACAGAAGCACTGCATACTCACAGATCAGTAATACTGGCCACTTTTTGACAGCTGTATTATTAATTTATACTTAGTGTGCATAATACATTATGTGGGCTTCACATTTTTTACAGTTGTACAGTTCCACAAAATATATTTCCAAAAGCACTGAGCACTAATATAGAGCAATGCAACCACTGCAAAAAGGCTAAAGCTCCTGTTCTGTATCATGCACCCTAACCCTAAGCACAGTATACCGCTGTCAGAAAGTTGTAAATGCACACTACTTCTGTCACAGGCTGTGAGAATACCTGAGCTCCAAGATGGCGACGCCCAGTATGAAGAGGCGGGGCTTCAGAATCTGGCACCTTTAAGATATTAAAACAGGAGAACTGCAGGAACAGGATGAATTGCAATAACAGCGATTAGTTACTATTGTTTTGTAGTTGTGTTCAGCAGTTTAATGTCTCTTTCTTTCATTCTTCTTCTAATTCCTGTTATTTGGACTAAAACTTTGTACATTATTTTTTAAATCTGTGCAACCATTTCTGTTTCGTATGTTTGTGCAAAAAATCAAATAAATTCCCACTGTGTAGTTCAAATACCACTAATAGGTTCAAATGCTTACGTAACTACTGATCAACTTCCCGTTTACGTAGAGGTAATAAACTGACAGTAGGTGATGAGAGATCATCTCCAAGACTGGAATGGCCTCTCTAAGTGCTCTGGTCTCACCTCTTATATTTTATGTGGCCTATTTACTAACAAGTAGAGAGATGAAAGCGCTGCATAGAATAACATCAGAATCAGAGACTAGAGATGGCATTACAGCTTTACAAGATTCACCTCATGACTGAACACATATTTATTTTACAAATAAATGTTCTACATAAAACCAGTATGCACAAGTGTTCCCTTTTAGGCTAGTTATATGTAATGAAGAACCGGTTCAATAAAACATATGCAGATACATTTTGTGTGTGTGCTGCTGGTGTCTTGGCCCTATTTGCTCTGTTTCAGTGGAATCACCTTCACCAGCGAGCAGACTTTGTAGCTTAATTAGTTGCAGATTTATGTGTCTGAGACAAATCTAGGTGTTAAAAATTGCAAGTATTGTTTCCTGGTACAATTAATGCATCTGGGTATTTTTTTAGTGAGAACATCTTATTTCTGCCTCAGTGTGTGATTTTGAATAGCAAGTGGCTGTAATTAATTAATGTACACAAATTTGCCTCTAAATATGATTATAACTGTCTTGTCTTATACCTAAGAGGATGCCTTGGACTTAGGGCCCTTTATCTAAGTCTAAATGAGCTAGTAAATAATTATTACAAGGATATATTGTAGCATTATTTATCTGAATTTCTTAGCACGTTGCTATAATATTATATTTTTTCTAGAAACTTCCTGATACAAAGAAAAGATCCAGATTTGTAATTTCTGACAAGATAATTAAAAATTTGAGCCAACCATTTTTTCCACCTCTTCCAAATTTGAGGTACCTGAGCCTGGCAGATAACAAGGTATTTATATGGAGTATCATTATAGAATGCGATATAAGGGGAGTTTCTAATATTGTATTCAATGTTTGCATCTTCCTCCCTATCATTCCCTCACAAGATTTCTAGTCCTACAGCATCCCATCATCGCCCACCCACTCCTCCCCTTTCTCTCCCACTCACTCCTCTCCTTTACTAACTCATTCACCCACTCCTTCCCTTTACTCACTCATCCTCCTACTCCTCCCCTTTTCTCACTCATCCTCCCACTCCTACCCTTTACTCACTCATCCACCAATTCCTTCCCTTTACTCACTCATCCACCAACTCCTCCCCTTTACTCACTCATCCACCCACTCCTCTTCTTTACTCACTCATCCTCCCACTCCTCCACGTTACTCGCTCATCCACCCACTCCTACCCTTTACTCACTTATCCTCCAACTCCTCCCCTTTACATACTCATACACCAACTCCTCCCTTTTACTCACTAATCCACCAACTCTTCCCCTTTACTCACTCATCCACCCACTCCTCCCCTTTACGCACTCATCCACCCACGTCTTCCCTTTACTCACTCATCCACTCACTCTTCCCATTTACTCACCCAGCCTCCAATTCCTCCCCTTTACTCACTCATGCTCCCACTCCTTCCCTTTACTTACTTATCCTTCAACTCCTCCCCTTTACGCACTCATCAACCCACTCCTTCCCTTTACTCACTCATCCACCCACTCTTTCCATTTACTCACCCATCCTCCAATTCCTCCCCTTTACTCACTCATGCTCCCACTCCTCCTCTTTACCTACTCATCCTTAAACTCCTCCCCTTTACTCACTCATCCACCAACTCCTCCCCTTTACTAACTCATCCACACTCTCCTCTCCTTTACTTACTCATCCTTCCACTCCTGCCCTTTACTCACTCATCAAACTCCTGCACTTTTACTCACTCATCCACCCACTCCTACCCTTTACTCACTCATCCACCAACTCCTCCCCTATACTCACTTATCCACCAACTCCTCCCCTTTACTCACTCATCCTCCCACTCTTCATTTACTCACTCATCCTCCCACTCCTCCCCTTTACTCACTCATCCTCCCACTCCACGTTACTCACTTATCCACCCACACCTCCCCTTTACTCACTTATCCTCCAACTCCTTCACTTTACTCACTCATCCACCCACTCCTACCCTTTACTCACTCATCCACCAACTCCTCCCCTTTACTCACTTATCCACCAACTCCTCCCCTTTACTCACTCATCCTCCCACTCCTCCCCTTTACTCACTCATCCACCCACTCCTCCCCTTTACTCACTCATCCTCCTACTCCTCCACGTTACTCGCTCATCCACCCACGCCTCCCCTTTACTCACTTATCCGCCAACTCCTCCCCTTTACTCACTCATCATCCCACTCCTCCCCTTTACTCACTCATGCACCCACTCCTCCCTTTTACTCACTCATCCTCCTACTCCTCCACGTTACTCGCTCATCCACCCACGCCTCCCCTTTACTCACTTATCCTCCAACTCCTCCCCTTTACTTACTCATACACCAATTCCTCCCCTTTATTCACTCATCCACCAGCTTCCCCCCTTTACTCACTAATCCACCAACTCTTCCCCTTTACTCACTCATCCACCCACTCCTCCCCTTTACGCACTCATCCACCCACTCCTTCCCTTTACTCAATAATCCACCAACTCCTCCCCTTTACTCACTCATTCTCCCACTCCTCCCCTTTACTTACTTATCCTTCCACTCCTCCCCTTTACTTACTCATCTACCAACTCCTCCCCTTTACTAACTCATCCACCCTCTCCTCCACTTTATTTATTCATCCTCCCACTCCTCCACGTTACTCAATCATCCACCCACACCTCCCCTTTACTCACTTATCCTCCAACTCCTTCACTTTACTTTCACTTCCTCCCACTCCCCTTTACTCACTCATACTCCCTCAACAGGATCAGATTACAACAAATAACAGGAAAATCGCCATGCGATGTATAGACACCAATGGTTTCGGTGATCACAATCCTTTATTTCGGCAACAAAATGGACACATTGTATACAACACACAAAGGGCAAAACTGGCTTTGTTTCAACATGTTTGAAAGTATTCCAATACAATCTGAAATATTACTAAGAATAGGAAATACACTCAGAAACGGCCATTTGAGATTTGCAGTTAAAATATATGGTCTTTATTCAATAGACCTATATTCAGCACAATTGTATAGTCCCTTGGCAGTGGGCGGGGCAGACATATACATATGTATACTGTATATATTTTATAGACAGATATGTGATATCCATTGATGGTTCAAATGCAATCATTATATAATTTGGGGAGGTAAAGGCCTCATATAAAGGCTTGCATTTTAGCCTCAGCCATGGTCTGTACAATCCTGGTTTAGAAGAAGGTGGCGCGTCTGAAACCCTTTCTGTTCCTCAGATTGCGTATGAAGAGAACCTGATGTGTGCAGCACTTTTCCCTGCCCTTGAGGAGCTTGTTATCTTCGGAAACCCACTCACCAGCCTCAGAAGCGGTAATACAGCTCTCTGTGTGATGTGAAGCTTTTTAGCTATGGAAAGCAGACTTTTTTGCCAGTGAATGACAATGTGTATGTAACTGCTGATTTAATTAATGTAAAGTCACATTAGACACAAAATGTAGTTCCCCATAAAGCCCTAGATTGGTGCGCAAAAATATTAGCAATATTGAGCGCTAACACCACTCAAGTTAAATCAATAGTGCTCTTATGTAAGCAACTGCTGACTCTATGAGATGGTGTGGTGTTTAAAATTGAAAAACACGCACACACATTTCAATTTTGACCTTTCTATCCCTTTAAATATGAGCAGCATCTAAAACCTCTAAAACAGCTCATCACAGGGATGGAAATGGCTCAGCAGTTAAGTGGTTAAAGAAATATTAAACTCATGTCATATATACATAGCTTATATCAGCAATTAAGTACTAAATTGCAAAAGAACTACCTAAAAATAAACTCTCACTTTACTATTGATTTGCAAAACTACCTAAAAACTCTGATAAATATGTTAATCTTATCACCCTTAATTGTGACCAGCTAGTTGTAAAGGAGTTTGTTCTCTGCTGAAAGCAATCACTAACAAGTATGTAGCTGATTTAAAAAAAATAGCAGCATTTTTTTTTTTTTCAAAACTTTATTTATACCACAGGAGGGAGAAATAGGCACAAAAAACCAATGACAGCATTGAAATGCAATACATACAAAGGAAAGTAAGTATATCTCGGCATATACAGGACTCCGACCATAACATCATATAAAGAAAGTCCATTGAGTGTGACTTAATAGTCCTGTGTCAGGGTATCGTGGAAATCAAAGGTCATGCCTCCTCTCCTCTCCTTTTTTCTCTTTTCCTTTAAATATTTACAATAAACAAAAACAAAAAAAAACAAAAAAAAACAAAAAAAAACTATAACAAATAGAGAAAATAAAGAAAGAAGGGGGGATACACCACCAGAACCTGTGGCGTCCCCTACTTACCCGGAGCCCACCTGGACCGCCAGCCGCATCATGATATACTGGAATAATAGGTGTAAGAGGCAAATTATGGTGGAGTGTACCTAATTATCGCGTGACTGTGTTAGAAGAACACCATTTTCCCCTGAGGTTTTCCTTCAAGATGAATTCACTGCCTCTGAATGGGTATAGGACACGTTCCCTAATAATGTCAGGCAGATGTAGTAGATAAGATTCCCATTTCTTTATGTACCTAGCTATCCTCTGTTCAATATTCCCTCTAACATCCGCTTGTTCTATGAGCATCTGTGTATGTCTTGGTAAGTAGTTTTTGAAAAGGTGGAGATGAACTATCTGCCCAGTGTTGTAGGATCAATTGTTTTGCAGTCAAAATAGACACAGAAACGAAAGTGTCATGGGGCGAACATTGTGTTCTGGAAGTAAAAACAAGACTCTTTGTGCCGAAAGGGAGACCTGAGTTTTTGTGACTTTAGATAGCCAGTAGGTTAATTTACCCCAGAACCACTGTAGTTTAGGACAGTCCCAAAATAGGTGAATCCAGTCAGGATTCGCATAATTACATTTAACACATACATCTTGTGCTCCCGGGATCCATTTGGCCTGAGAGCTGGGGTAATGTAAGCTTGTTGTAGGATTTTGATGTGTGATAATGTGATAGATCTAACTTCTGTTAAACTGTTTAGAAGCCGTTCGCCGTCAATCTGTATGGTTCTACATCTGGACCACCTTGATGTCAGTTTTTGAGTAGTAGGGGTGTCAAAATGTCTGAGCACTAGGTTATATGTGTTTGCTAGCTTATAAGAACCCTGTTTAGCCAATGAGCACAATGCGGTCAAATTATTATTTTCTGCGTGTAGGAGACCATCAGTTTTTAATTGTGTGACATAGTGCCTACACTGTAGGTATGCAAATCTATGTGTATTTGGGAGCGAATATGTGTTTTGTAGATCTTGAAAGGGATGGACCGTAAGAGTTAGGGGGTTAAATAGTTGCCCGATTTTTGTGAGACCCTTTTCCTGCCATGCCCGAAATACTTCAGTGGTGTATCCAGGCAAAAAAGAAAGGTTACCCTGTATTTGGAGAAATTTGCTAGCAGCAAATTGTATGCCCCATAACTTGCCCAGCTTGGCCCATGCTCTCAAGGGGTCTCTAAATAAGATATGATGTTGAATTTTTGGGGGCAAAGAGTTAGGCTTGGTGTGTGGCAGGAAGGCTAGGTGCGTCGGGCATGCTATGCTTGTCTCTAAAATAGGGGCTGTAAATTGTCCATTTCCAGTCAGCCAGTCCAATACTATCTTCGTCAGTGTCGCCCAGTTATACCAGGCAATGTTTGGAAGGCGTAATCCTCCCCTCTCATACGGCATGGCCAAAGTAGATCTATTTATTCTTTGTTTCTTACCCTGCCAGACGAATTGACCTAAAGCAGATTGGAGTGTTTTTGTGTCTTTGTGTGTCAGCAACAGGGGGAGCATTTGTAAAGGGTAAAGTATCTTGGGCAGAGCTATCATTTTAAAAAGATGTATTCTACCAGTCAATGACAGTGGAAGTCCGCTCCATCCCTGTAGTGTGTCTCTGATGTTCTGGATCATCTTGCCTATGTTTAGGGGATATAGTTTAGAGGGGTCAGTATGTACTTGTATGCCCAGGTATTTAAACGCGCCCTCTGTTACTTGGAATCCGCTGTTAAATAGTGTGTTATGTTTAGTGTTTTTCAGCCAGGTTAACTCTGATTTATCTCTATTAATTTTATATCCGGAGAATGATCCGAAACTGTCAATTATTTCAATGAGTTTGGGTATACCGACCTCTGGGTTGCCTATAAACAAGAGAAGATCGTCAGCATAAAGCGATAGGTGCTGCCTGATTCCATTAATCTCTAGTCCCTCACTATGCTGTCGGATGTAACAGGCTAGTGGCTCTATAGCCAGGTCGAAGAGGAGGGGCGACAAGGGGCATCCCTGCCGAGTTCCCCTTTGTAAAGCAAAGGAAGTAGATAGTCCTCCATTGATGATCAATGAGGCTTTAGGAGCTGAATATAACTTTTGGATAAGGTTAAAAAAAGCACCCGTGACGCCAAACTGTGTCATGGAGGAATATAGGTGGTCCCACTCAATTCTATCAAAAGCCTTTTCGGCGTCTAACGCCAAAAGGCAAGCATCTGGTAAGTTAGAGTCTGTGTCTGAGTGGGTACCATACCAATAATGGGCGGACACCGCCAGGGTCTTTCTCAGATTTACCACTGAGGAACGTCCGGTAATGAATCCCGTTTGGTCTGGGTGCACCAACAGGGGTAGAACATTTGCCAGTCTGTTTGCTAGTATGGTCGTCAGTAATTTATAGTCGCTGTTAAGCAACAAAATAGGTCTGTAAGAAGGAGTGAGTGTGGGGTCTCTGTCCGGCTTAGGAATGATACAGATATTAGCTTCAGTAAAACGACAGTCGGGGCGGGCATCATGTAGTAGATATTCCGTGTATAGGGATGCTAATATGGGGCTAACCTCTTTCTCCAAAATCTTATAATACTCTGCTGGCAGCCCATCAGGGCCTGCCGCTTTATGCAGTTTGAGTCGCTTAATCCCCCTGGAGACGTCCTGCAGGGATATTGGGGCATTTAATTTTTCTCTTTGTTCGTCTGTGAGGGTAGGGACTACAAGATCTCTCCAGAATTCGCTTTTTTTCCCTGCATCTATGTGTTGTTGGGAGTATAAAGTTTGGTAATATTTAACAAATTCAGTCATGATCTCCTCAGTCTGTGTTGTCAGTCCCGATTCCGTCCGAATAGCAGTAATAAATTACTTAGGGTTGTGGGCTTTGACCAAATTGGCTATTAATTTACCCGCCTTGTTGCCATGTCTATAGAAGTGTCCTTGTCTGTAGATAGTGTGTCTACTGTCCTGTTGCGCTAAAAAGGTGTCTATAGTTCTTTCTTCTGTTAAGTGTGATCAGTCCACGGGTCATCATTACTTCTGGGACATTAACTGCTCCCCCACAGGAAGTGCAAGAGGATTCACCCAGCAGAGCCGCACACAGCTCCCCCCCCTCTACGTCACCCCCAGTCATTCTCTTGCACCCAGCAACTAGATAGGTCGTGTGAGAGGACTATGGTGATTATACTTAGTTTTATATCTTCAATCAAAAGTTTGTTATTTTAAAATAGCACCGGAGTGTGTTATTACCTCTCTGGCAGAGTTTGAGGAAGAATCTACCAGAGTTTTGCTATGATTTTAGCCGGAGTAGTTAAGATCATATTGCTGTTCTCGGCCATCTGAGGAGTGAGGTAAACTTCAGATCAGGGGACAGCGGGCAGATGAATCTGCATAGAGGTATGTAGCAGTTTTTATTTTCTGACAATGGAATTGATGAGAAAATCCTGCCATACCGATATAATGTCATGTATGTATACTTTACACTTCAGTATTCTGGGAGAATGGTACTTCACTAGAATTACACTGTAAGAAAGACATAAAGCTGTTTAATAACTAGAGATTATGTTTAACGTTTTTGCTGGAATGTAAAATCGTTTTCATTTGCTGAGGTACTGAGTGAATAAATGTTTGGGCACTATTTTTCCACTTGGCAGTTGCTTAAATCTGTTTTTTCTGTCAGTTTCTGTTCTCCCTCACTGCTGTGTGTGTGGGGGAGGGGCGCTTTTACTATGCATCAAATATTTCAGTCAGCAACTCATTGTATTCCCTGCATGATCCGGTTCATCTCTACAGAGCTCAGGGGTCTTCAAAACTTATTTTGAGGGAGGTAATTTCTCTCAGCAGAGCTGTGAGAATTATAGTTTGACTGAGATAAAAACTTTTATTCTGTAATTTGTTTCCTGCTTTCAGAAATTGTTATCTTTGCTAATGGGATTAAACCTTTGCTAAAGTTGTGTTGTTTACAAGGATTGAGGCTATAACTGTTTCAATTTATTAATTTTTAACTGTCATAGATCTTCTGTGCTTCTTAAAGGCACAGTACGTTTTAATATTATTCTATTTGAATTGTATTTCCAAGTTGCAAGTTTATTTGCTAGTGTGTTAAACATGTCTGATTCAGAAGATGATACCTGTGTCATTTGTTGCAATGCCAAAGTGGAGCCCAATAGAAATTTATGTACTAACTGTATTGATGCTACTTTAAATAAAAATCAATCTGTACAAATTGAACAAATTTCACCAAACAACGAGGGGAGAGTTATGCCGACTAACTCGCCTCACGTGTCAGTACCTACATCTCCCGCTCAGAGGGAGGTGCGTGATATTGTAGCGCCGAGTACAGCTGGGCGGCCATTACAAATCACATTACAGGATATGGCTACTGTTATGACTGAAGTTTTGGCTAAATTACCAGAACTAAGAGGTAAGCGTGATCACTCTGGGGTGAGAACAGAGTGCGCTGATAATATTAGGGCCATGTCAGACACTGCGTCACAGGTGGCAGAACATGAGGACGGAGAACTTCATTCTGTGGGTGACGGTTCTGATCCAAACAGACTGGATTCAGATATTTCAAATTTTAAATTTAAACTGGAAAACCTCCGTGTATTACTAGGGGAGGTGTTAGCGGCTCTGAATGATTGTAACACAGTTGCAATACCAGAGAAAATGTGTAGGTTGGATAAATATTTTGCGGTACCGACGAGTACTGAGGTTTTTCCTATACCTAAGAGACTTACTGAAATTGTTACTAAGGAGTGGGATAGACCCGGTGTGCCGTTCTCACCCCCTCCGATATTTAGAAAAATGTTTCCAATAGACGCCACCACAAGGGACTTATGGCAAACGGTCCCTAAGGTGGAGGGAGCAGTTTCTACTTTAGCTAAGCGTACCACTATCCCGGTGGAGGATAGCTGTGCTTTTTCAGATCCAATGGATAAAAAGTTAGAGGGTTACCTTAAGAAAATGTTTGTTCAACAAGGTTTTATATTGCAACCCCTTGCATGCATTGCGCCGATCACGGCTGCAGCGGCATTCTGGATTGAGTCTCTGGAAGAGAACATTGGTTCAGCTACTCTGGACGACATTACGGACAGGCTTAGAGTCCTTAAACTAGCTAATTCATTCATTTCGGAGGCCGTAGTACATCTTACTAAACTTACGGCGAAGAATTCAGGATTCGCCATTCAGGCACGCAGGGCGCTGTGGCTAAAATCCTGGTCAGCTGATGTTACTTCTAAGTCTAAATTGCTTAATATACCTTTCAAAGGGCAGACCTTATTCGGGCCCGGGTTGAAAGAGATTATCGCTGACATTACAGGAGGTAAAGGCCATGCCCTGCCTCAGGACAAAGCCAAAGCCAAGACTAGACAGTCTAGTTTTCGTTCCTTTCGTAATTTCAAAGCAGGAGCAGCATCAACTTCCTCTGCACCAAAACAGGAAGGAGCTGTTGCTCGCTACAGACAAGGCTGGAAACCTAACCAGTCCTGGAACAAGGGCAAGCAGACTAGGAAACCTGCTGCTGCCCCCAAAACAGCATGAATTGAGGGCCCCCGATCCGGGATCGGATCTAGTGGGGGGCAGACTTTCTCTCTTCGCCCAGGCTTGGGCAAGAGATGTTCAGGATCCCTGGGCGCTAGAGATAATATCTCAGGGATACCTTCTGGACTTCAAATACTCTCCTCCAAGAGAGAGATTTCATCTGTCAAGATTGTCAACAATCCAGACAAAGAAAGAGGCTTTTCTACGCTGCGTACAAGAGCTCTTGTTAATTGGAGTAATCCATCCAGTTCCACAATCGGAACAGGGACAGGGGTTTTACTCAAATCTGTTTGTGGTTCCCAAAAAAGAGGGAACTTTCAGACCAATCCTGGACTTAAAGATCCTAAACAAATTCCTAAGAGTTCCATCGTTCAAGATGGAGACTATTCGGACAATTTTACCTATGATCCAAGAGGGTCAGTACATGACCACTGTAGATTTAAAAGATGCTTACCTGCACATACCGATTCACAAAGATCATTACCGGTACCTAAGGTTTGCCTTCCTAGACAGGCATTACCAGTTTGTGGCTCTTCCATTCGGATTGGCTACAGCGCCAAGAATCTTCACAAAGGTTCTGGGTGCTCTTCTGGCGGTACTAAGACCGCGGGGAATCTCGGTAGCTCCATACCTAGACGACATTCTGATACAAGCTTCAAGCTTTCAAACTGCCAAATCTCATACAGAGTTAGTGCTGGCATTTCTAAGGTCACATGGATGGAAGGTGAACGAAAAGAAAAGTTCACTCGTTCCACTCACAAGAGTTCCCTTCCTGGGGACTCTTATAGATTCTGTAGAAATGAAGATTTACCTGACAGAGGACAGGCTAACAAGACTTCAAAGTGCTTGCCGCACTCTTCATTCCATTCAACACCCGTCAGTGGCTCAATGTATGGAGGTAATCGGCTTAATGGTAGCGGCAATGGACATAGTACCCTTTGCACGCTTACACCTCAGACCACTGCAACTGTGCATGCTAGGTCAGTGGAATGGGGATTACTCAGACTTATCCCCTTCTCTGAATCTGGATCAAGAGACCAGAAATTCTCTTCTATGGTGGCTTTCTCGGCCACACCTGTCCAGGGGGATGCCATTCAGCAGACCAGACTGGACAATTGTAACAACAGACGCCAGCCTTCTAGGTTGGGGTGCCGTCTGGAATTCCCTGAAGGCTCAGGGACTATGGAGTCAGGAGGAGAGTCTCCTGCCAATAAACATTCTGGAATTGAGAGCAGTTCTCAATGCCCTCCTGGCTTGGCCCCAGTTGACAACTCGGGGGTTCATCAGGTTTCAGTCGGACAACATCACGACTGTAGCTTACATCAACCATCAGGGAGGGACAAGAAGCTCCCTAGCTATGATGGAAGTATCAAAGATAATTCGCTGGGCAGAGTCTCACTCTTGCCACCTGTCAGCAATCCACATCCCGGGAGTGGAGAACTGGGAGGCGGATTTCTTAAGTCGTCAGACTTTTCATCCGGGGGAGTGGGAACTTCATCCGGAGGTCTTTGCCCAAATACTTCGACGTTGGGGCAAACCAGAGATAGATCTCATGGCGTCTCGACAGAACGCCAAGCTTCCTCGTTACGGGTCCAGATCCAGGGATCCAGGAGCAGTCCTGATAGATGCTCTGACAGCACCTTGGGACTTCAGGATGGCTTACGTGTTTCCACCCTTCCCGTTGCTTCCTCGATTGATAGCCAGAATCAAACAAGAGAGAGCATCAGTGATTCTAATAGCACCTGCGTGGCCACGCAGCACTTGGTATGCAGACCTGGTGGACATGTCATCCTGTCCGCCTTGGTCTCTACCTCTGAAACAGGACCTTCTGATACAGGGTCCCTTCAAACATCAAAATCTAACTTCTCTGAAGCTGACTGCTTGGAAATTGAACGCTTGATTTTATCAAGACGTGGGTTTTCTGAGTCAGTTATTAGTACCTTAATACAGGCTAGGAAACCTGTTACCAGAAAGATTTACCATAAGATATGGCGTAAATACCTACATTGGTGTGAATCCAAAGGTTACTCTTGGAGTAAGGTTAGGATTCCTAGGATATTGTCTTTTCTACAAGAAGGTTTAGAAAAGGGTTTATCTGCTAGTTCATTAAAGGGACAGATCTCAGCTCTGTCCATTCTGTTACACAAACGTCTGTCAGAAGTTCCTGACGTCCAGGCTTTTTGTCAGGCTTTGGCCAGGATTAAGCCTGTGTTTAAAACTGTTGCTCCACCATGGAGTTTAAACCTTGTTCTTAATGTTTTACAGGGCGTTCCGTTTGAACCCCTTCATTCCATTGATATAAAGTTGTTATCTTGGAAAGTTCTATTTTTAATGGCTATTTCCTCGGCTCGAAGAGTCTCTGAATTATCAGCCTTACATTGTGATTCTCCTTATTTGATTTTTCATTCGGATAAGGTAGTCCTGCGTACTAAACCTGGGTTCTTACCTAAGGTAGTTACTAACAGGAATATCAATCAAGAGATTGTTGTTCCTTCTTTATGCCCAAATCCTTCTTCAAAGAAGGAACGTCTACTGCACAACCTGGATGTAGTCCGGGCTCTAAAATTTTACTTGCAGGCAACTAAGGAATTCCGACAAACGTCTTCTCTGTTTGTCATTTACTCTGGGCAGAGGAGAGGTCAAAAAGCTTCCGCTACCTCTCTTTCTTTTTGGCTTCGTAGCATAATTCGTTTAGCTTATGAGACTGCTGGACAGCAGCCCCCTGAAAGAATTACAGCTCATTCTACTAGAGCTGTGGCTTCCACTTGGGCCTTCAAGAATGAGGCCTCTGTTGAACAGATTTGCAAGGCTGCAACTTGGTCTTCGCTTCATACTTTTTCCAAATTTTACAAATTTGACACCTTTGCTTCATCGGAGGCTATTTTTGGGAGAAAGGTTCTTCAGGCAGTGGTTCCTTCTGTATAAAGAGTCTGCCTATCCCTCCCGTCATCCGTGTACTTTTGCTTTGGTATTGGTATCCCAGAAGTAATGATGACCCGTGGACTGATCACACTTAACAGAAGAAAACATAATTTATGCTTACCTGATAAATTCCTTTCTTCTGTAGTGTGATCAGTCCACGGCCCGCCCTGTTTTTAAGGCAGGTAAATATTTTTTAATTTATACTCCAGTCACCACTTCACCCTTGGCTTTTCCTTTCTCGTTGGTCCTTGGTCGAATGACTGGGGGTGACGTAGAGGGGGGGAGCTGTGTGCGGCTCTGCTGGGTGAATCCTCTTGCACTTCCTGTGGGGGAGCAGTTAATGTCCCAGAAGTAATGATGACCCGTGGACTGATCACACTACAGAAGAAAGGAATTTATCAGGTAAGCATAAATTATGTTTTTTAGATCGTAGTATGTTTGTCTCGTGGCATAGGAAGGTTTAGAAAGGTAGTTATTGTATGCCTCCGTTAATCGCGTCAAGAGATCGCTGTCTGTCTGTCTGGAAAGTTTATTGGTATGTGCCGCGAAGGCAGTGATATGACCCCTCAGGACTGCCTTAGAGGCATGCCAGAAGAGATCAAGGTTATCTACATGTTGGTTATTATCTGATAAATAATGCGTCCATGCCTGTGTAAGGCACTGACGAAACCCTATATTATTATATAGATTGGATGGGAATCTCCAGGATTTACTTGGTTGTTTCTGCGTTACAGGTTGCAATTTTATATGTATCGGGGCATGATCCGATATTGTGACTTGACCTATCGTAGGTGAGTGGATCTGAGGTGACAGAGCAGCCGAGGTCAAGAAGAAGTCAATGCGTGACAAGGTGCTATGTGACTTGGAGATGCAGGTATAGTCCCTCTGGTCTGGGTTTTGTGTTCTCCATACATCAGTCA